>NC_057403.1:15391284-15454047 GCF_019320065.1 Cervus canadensis | reverse complement strand
TAGAAAGTGTTCTAGTTTCATTCTTTTACAAGTGGTTGACCAGTTTTCCCAGTACCACTTGTTGAAGAGGTTATCTTTTTTCCATTGTATATCCTTGCCTTCTTTGTTGAAGATAAGGTGTCCATAGTTTCGTGGATTTATCTCTGGGCTTTCTATTCTGTTCCATTGATCTATATTTCTGTCTTTGTGCCAGTACCATACTGTCTTGATGACTGTGGCTTTGTAGTAGAGTCTGAAGTCAGGCAGGTTGATTCCTCCAGTTCCATTCTTCTTTCTCAAGATTACTTTGGCTATTCGAGGTTTTTTGTATTCCATACAAATTGTGAAATTATTTGTTCTAGTTCTGTGAAAAATACCATTTGGTAGCTTGATAGGGATTTTGCATTGGTAATATATAGATTGCTTTGGGTAAAATAGCCATTTTGACAATATTGATTCTTCCAATCCATGAACACGGTATGTTTCTCCATCTGTTTGTGTCCTCTTTGATTTCTTTCATCAGTGTTTTATAGTTTTCTATGTATAGGTCTTTTGTTTCTTTAGGTAGATATACTCCTAAGTATTTTATTCTTTTGTTGCAATGGTGAATGGTATTGTTTCCTTAATTTCTCTTTCTGTTTTTTCATTGTTAGTATATAGGAATGCAAGGAATTTCTGTGTGTTAATTTTATATCCTGCAACTTTACTATATTCATTGATTAGCTCTAGTAATTTTCTGGTAGAGTCTTTAGGGTTTTCTATATAGAGGATCATGTCATCTGCAAACAGCGAGAGTTCCACTTCTTCTTTTCCTATCTGGATTCCTCTTACTTCTTTTTCTGCTCTGGATTGCTGTGGCCAAAACTTCCAACACTATGTTGAATAGTAGTGGTGAGAGTGGGCATCCTTGTCTTGTTCCTGATTTCAGGGGAAATGCTTTCAATTTTTCACCATTGAGGGTGATACTTGCTGTGGGTTTGTCATATATAGCTTTTATTATGTTGAGGTATGTTCCTTCTATTCCTGCTTTCTGGAGAGTTTTAATCATGAATGGGTGTTGAATTTTGTCAAAGGCTTTCTCTGCATCTATTGAGATAATCATATGGTTTTTATCTTTCAATTTGTTAATGTGGTGTATTACATTGATTGATTTGCGGATATTAAAGAATCCTTGCATTCCTGGGATAAAGCCCACTTGGTCGTGGTGTATGATTTTTTTTAATATGTTGTTGGATTCTGTTTGCTAGAATTTTGTTAAGGATTTTGCATCTATGTTCATCAGTGATATTGGCCTGTAGTTTTCTTTTTTTGTGGCATCTTTGTCTGGTTTTGGAATTAGGGTGATGGTGGCCTCATAGAATGAGTTTGGAAGTTTACCTTCTTCTGCAATTTTCTGGAAGAGTTTGAGTAAGGTAGGTGTTAGCTCTCTCTAAATTTTTGGTAGAATTCAGCTGTGAAGCCATCTGGTCCTGGGCTGTTGTTTGCTGGAAGATTTTTGATTACAGTTTCAATTTCCTTGCTTGTGGTGGGTCTGTTAAGATCTTCTATTTCTTCCTGGTTCAGTTTTGGAAAGTTATACTTCTAAGAATTTGTCCATTGCATCCGAATTGTCCTCATTTTTTTTTTTTTTTCATTTTTTTTATTATTAGTTGGAGGCTAATTACTTCACAACATTTCAGTGGGTTTTGTCATACATTGACATGAATCAGCAATAGATTTACACATATTCCCCATCCCGATCCCCCCTCCCCCCTCCCTCTCCACCCGATTCCTCTGGGTCTTCCCAGTGCACCAGGCCCGAGCACTTGTCTCATGCATCCGACCTGGGCTGGTGACCTGTTTCACCATAGATAATATACATGCTGTTCTTTCGCAACATCCCACCCTCAACTTCTCCCACAGAGTTCAAAAGTCTGTTCTGTACTTCTGTGTCTCTTTTTTTGTTTTGCATATAGGGTTGTCGTTACCATCTTTCTAAATTCCATATATATGTGTTGGTATGCTATAATGTTCTTTATCTTTCTGGCTTACTTCACTCTGTATAATGGGCTCCAGTTTCATCCATCTCATTAGAACTGGTTCAAATGAATTCTTTTTAATGGCTGAGTAATATTCCATGGTGTATATGTACCACAGCTTCTTTATCCATTCATCTGCTGATGGGCATCTAGGTTGCTTCCATGTCCTGGCTATTATAAACAGTGGGCAGGCGGATTCTTAACCACTGGACACCAGGGATGTCCTGGGATTATTATTCAAAGATACAACTCAGGAACAGGCTTTCCAGATGGCGCTAGTGGTAGAGAACCCACCTGCCAATACAGGAGACATTAAGAGACACAGGTTTGATCCCTGGGTCAGGAAGATCCTCTGGAGGAGGGCATGACAACCCATCGCAGTATTCTTGCCTGGAAAATCCCAAGGACAGAGGAGCCCAGTGGGCCACAGTCCATAGGGTCACAGAGTCAGACCCGACTGAAGGGACTTTGCATGCACGCATAACTCGGGAACAACCAGATGGAAAGAGGTATGGGGACAAGAAGACAAGGTATGAGGAAAAGAGTCAGACATGACTTAGTGACTAAACAACAAGAATATTCCGTCGTATATATGTACCACATCTTCTTTACCCATTCTGCTGTTGATGGCCACTGAGGTGGCTTCCATGTCCTGGCTATTGTAAGTAGTGCTGAAAAAGATACATACACCCCAAGGATTCTGGGTCTTTAAGCTAGGAATTGAGTGAGGGATACTGACTCTTTTTTTTCTTGATTTTATTCGCCTTTTGTTCACTTGATTTAGAGCTCTTTCATGTGTACGGGTCAAGTAAGAATTTGTTAGACTTCCTGTTTCTTTCATTTCAGTTAGCCAGTGCCTTTGTTCTCTGTTGAGTCAGACTCTTCTGATGGCATCATTGACTCTACTGTCCATTATGGTGAGCATGGCCCACCTTCCCTTTGGTGATTAAGTACTGGCTCAGTAGACATGAATTTGGGTGAACTCTGGGAAATAGTGGAGGACAGAGGAGCCAGGTGTGCTTCAGTCCATGGGGTCACAAAGACTTGGACACGACTTAGCAACTGAACAACAAACGCCTCTTAGACCTGCTGCCCCTCGAGCCAGTTTCCTCCATTGCATTGAGGTTTCCCACTTCTGTGGCAGTGGTTCCCACTGTAATTTCTGAGCTCCAGAGAAGAGTCATCGCAGAGCTAGCTCTTCAAGGCTGCTGGGGCTTCCTTACAAAATCATATCTCAGTGTCGTGGTGAAAGCTGTGTGCTCTAAACTCTCCCAGGGTATTGGTGAGAAGATCTCAAATGATAAATCCATACAGCATTCCAATCTAAGTGTTTGGATCCCTATCTCTGAGTAAATGGTCGCTTCTGTGGTGCAGAGACCTCCTTGTGTTTCCATCAAGATAAACATAGATAGGTGGAAAACTTAGCAGTAACCTAGTGAGCTGAGTGGGAAAAACTCAGAGGCATTTTTCTCTGAGAAGGCCTTCAGGGGCTCAACCCAGTATCCCCAGAGGAGCCCCAGAGAGGGGAGAGAATACTTCACACAGAGTCCCAGGTGCTCCTGGAATAACTGAGGGGAATAAGCCAGGTCAGGAGATGCTCTCGGACCTCTGGTCTGACCTGACACAGTCAGTCTGGAGGGTCCCCCTCGGGGGTGTCTGTTTTCCTCAGGAATAGCCTAATCCATGAGGTCTTGTGTGTGTGTGTGTTTTAAACCAAGTATGTTTTATTTATCTGCTCATCTTTGGCTGTGCTGGGTCTTTGTTGCTCAGGTCTTTCTCTAGTTGCGGTGCTCGGGCTTCTCACTGCAGTGGCTCCTCTTGTTGCAGACCATGGGCTCCGGGGCTCGTGGGCTCAGTAGTTGTGACTTCCGGGCTCCAGAGCACAGGCTCGATAGCTGTGGAGCGCATGCCTGGTTGCCCCGCGGCATGTGGGGTCTTTCCCGATCAGGGATCAAACCCATGTCTCCTGCAATGGCAGGTGGATTCTTCACTACTGAGCCACCAGGGAAGCCCAGGATCATTTTAAAGCAAAGGCACGTCTATTGTTTTGTCTAAGGATGGTGGTTACTTTCCTCCCCAAATCATTCTGTGTCCACGCCTGGGAAATTCCATGGTGGGCTCCAGCCACGGGGTCACAGAGAACCGGACATGACGGAGCGCACCAGGCTCATGGTGCTGCTGCTTCCCCGTCACTGCAGTCCTGTCTGACTCTCTGTGACCCCGTGCACTGTGGCCCCCGGTCGCCTCTGTCCATGGGGTTTGCCAGGCAAGAAGGCTGGAGTGGGTTGCCATTTCATCCTCCAGGGGATGTTCCCGACCCAGCGATCGAAGCCCCATCTCCTGTGTCTTTACTGCTGTGCCCCCGGGGAAGCCCCCCCACTCAGGGTCCTTGAGGACACCTTCGGGCAGAGTGAGTCTAGCAGTTCCCACAGTGGGGGTGGGATGTGGTGTGGGAGACACCTTTATGTGTCCTGATGTCACCATCTGGCTCAGAGAGTCCTCTGGACACCATCTCCTGGTCCAAGATCGGCTCTGCCAGTCAGCGCAGGATGCCTGCCGCCCAGTAGAACTCTGGGGGGACGGGATGGGCCACATTTCCTTGGTCCCACACTTCAAAAGGGTTAGAACGGTGAATGTCAGTTTAGGTGAATTTTATCTCAAAAACAAAAAATTTAGGAGAGGATCCTACCCCTTAACTTGTGCCAAGCTGGCGCCAAAACACCGCTGGGCATGTCCGTGAATGTCCATTTCTTCACTCCCCAAGCACTCCCATAGTAATTATACAGGGGCCGAGGCAGGAGTCTACCCATCTACCACCCAACGATGGTAGATGGGTAGACTTTATTCCTACTATGAGCACTTTCAGTGCCAATTCCTGGCGAAGGCGTGGCGGCACCACTGACAAGCCCAGCTAGACCCATCCTTCCTGCATGTCAGGTACTTAGGGATCCGGAAGACACATGATGGGAGCACAGAACCGGTCCTGAGCATGTAGTTACAGACGAAGGAGGAGAGGGCCGGTTGGGGGGCTTCAGAGGGGGACTCTGGGGTTCACCTGCGGAGGGTGGGATGAACTGTGGCAGAGGGCATTCAGTCTGGCTGTAAGAGGGGAAGGAGCAGGTTTACGGGGAAAGGGGAAGAGGCCATCCCATGCGGGGACTGTGTAGGCAGATACAGGGAGGCATCAGCAAGTCCCGATGGACCAAGAGTGATGAGGGGACAGAACATGTGGAAATGAGACAGCAAGGAGCAGGGGAGAGGAAGCTCTTGGGGGAAGGTCAGACGAAAGAGATGGTAGCTTTTCTGAAGAGTGGTGTGTTCTGTGGTACCTTTTGGGGTTCCCAGGTGACGCTCATGGTAAAGAACCCATGTGCCAATGCAGGAGATGTAAGAGATGTGAGTTCGATTCCTGTGTGGGGAAGATCCCCTGGAGGAGGGCATAGCAACTCACTCAGTATTCTTGCCTGGAGAATTCCCATAGACAGAGGAGCCTGGCAGGCTACAGTCCACGGATCACAAAGAACTGGACATGACTGAAGCGACTTAGTATGCATGCACAGACGCACATGGTGTCTTTTTCCTCCAGAGCCTGGACTGAAGAGGCCAGGAGGGCTCAGGGCACTGGAAGGGAACAAGGAGCAACGTTCATGACATGTCTACCACCTGTGGCTGCTTCTTCCTGCTCATATGTGTGTGGACATCATCCAGCCCCATTTTCTGTGTCCCTTCCTGCATTTGCAGAGGAATAAAGTTGGAGAGCTATCCATGATCCCTCGGTCCTCAGGGCAGCATGAGCACACCCAGAGCCATCTTGGTTGGACAAGGGCTTTTTTTTTTTTTTCTTTTTTAAAGCTGTCCTGTACTATTCTACTCTTAAAATTTACTTATTTAATTTGGCTGTGCCGAGTCTTAGGGGCAGCACCAGGATCTTCCATCTTCATTGCGGCTTTCAAAATCTTTAGCTGTAGCACTGGAACTCTTAGCTGCGGCACGAGGGATGTAGTTCCCTGACCAAGGTTGGAACCCAGGTCCGCTGCACTGGGAGCAAGGAGTCTTAGCCACCGGACCACCAGGGAGAGTTCCAGGGTAAAGATTCCTGTGAATGTCATCGTTTCCTGTTAATATCCTAACCACCATGTTCTGCCAGCTGAAATTCTCTCTCCCAGGAAACAGTGATGGAGGTTAGGATAATTTAGATATAATATTTTTCTGTGTAGCCCTGTGTCCCCAGGACAGAGTGAACTCAGAGTGATCAGTGAATTTCTGCTGCGAGCCCATTCCCTCAAGCAAAATAAGAACAAATGAGGGCCTTCCGCCATAAAGCCCTGTCGGTCGTCCCACATGAATGAGTTTTTCACTTCCAGGTGAAAAAAGCTAATTTTTAGGGGTGAATTCTCACACCATTGATTGCATGTGTGCTAAGTTGCTTCAGTAGTGTCCGACACTTTGGGACCCTCTAAAAGTTAGCCCACCCGGCTCCTGTGTCCATGGGATTGTCCAGGCAAGAACACTGGAGTGGGTTGCCATGCCCTCCTCCAGGGGATTTTCCCGACCTAGGGATCGAACCCTTGTCTCTTACATGTCCTGCATTGGTAGTTGGGTTCTTTATACCACTGGCACCACTTGGGAAGTTCAAGGCCATCAATTACTACTGCCAATTAAAAAAATAAATTTTTGTTTTTTTATTTTATATTTGGCTGATCTTCATTGCTTCACAGGCTTTTCTCTAGTTGTGGAAAGTAAGGGCTCTCTCTCTAGTTGTGGTGGGTGGGCTTCTCACTGCAGTGGCTTCTCTTGTTGCAGAGCAAAGGCTCAGTAGTTGTGGCGGATGGACTTACTTGCTCCACGGCATGTGGGATCTTCTTGGACCAGGGAATCAACCAGTGGCCCCTGCCGTGGAAGATGGATTCTTTATTGCCAGGGAAGTCCCCTGTGTACTGATTTTATTGCTGCTTCCAGTGGTCTTGGGATGGAGGCACCACAGCAGAGGGCCAAGGGAAATCAGGGGCTGAGGAGGGGAAAGACAGCACATGTTCCAATTGCTTGGAAGTGAAGAAAATGAGATGACAGGCTAATTCTTGGTGGAATTAATAAAGGAAAATTATCCGGGTTGGAAGAGCTCTGACTCTGTGAGGGGCAGAAAAAGGGACAGGCAACAAGGAGGTGGGACGTGCTGGAGAGATTTCTACACACCTGAGCCCATGGAGACTGTGCGAGTGAACACTGGATCAGGCATGGGATGCACTGGAGCCATCTGTGTGGGCAGTGTGGTGTGTCCCTAGTGAAGAGCCCAGCAGACCTTTTACTCATGAAATCATCTTCTCTCCTTCTCTCCCAGAGGAAGACAGGCAGGTCCTCCAGGCAGGTTGGAGCAGTGACCTGTGGCTCTAGGTGGACGCACTTTGTCAGCAGGTGTGCACATGAATTGATTGAGCTCTCGGATCCCAGGATCCAATACCTCTGGACTTAGAAACAGGCTCACTCTGACTCCCTGTTGAGCAATTTCTATTTCTTCTGCCTGTAAAGGAGGCAGTGTAGAAAGCAGTACCAACTGTGAGGCAGCATGTTGATATCTGATACACAATATTTATTATAAATATAGAGCAATTTTTACAAATCATTCAGAAGTGGCCTCAGCCAGGCAAAATTAAATTATGCAGAAGTGCTTGTATGAGGGGAGGTGTACACAGTCTGTATCAGGGTGAGAAAACCCTGAAAGAGGTACTGAGTACAGAGCGCTCCCAACCACCCCTCTCTGGGGGACCAGTTCCACACCGCAGGCGGTCCGTCATGAAGGTGGAATAAAGCCTTTCTCTCAGCAGCCCAAGGAGGCCCCGTCTGTGCAGAAGGCTGGTGGGAAGCAGGTGCACCTCTCCTCCTCCCGTCCTCCCTTTCTGTGCCGACACATTGGGTCCCGTGCACCCCATGGGAGAAGAATTCCAGAGGCTCTTCAAGAAACCCAGGGCTGAGTCATAATCTGCACCTTGTGTCCTAAGGAGCGTGCGCACCAGTGCGGCCTCCTGGGCTGTAAACAATGCTAACAGCGCAAGGGGCCGTGTTCCCTTCAGGGCGTTCCTGCTTCTCAAGAAGGCGTCCTGAGAAGGTAAGCGGGGGCAGATGGACAGAACAGGCACAGGCGGGAACACGGAAGAGAAGGGGGTTGATGACTGGCCTGAGATGCCTAGAAACGGAGTGAGACCCATTTCTGGCCGTGAAGGTAGACAACTGCTACTTCTTATTTTCTGTGCGGAGCCCCTGACACAAAAGGCTTAGGGAGCTCATGGCCAGAGAGACATGAGGGGCTTTGGTAGGTTCTTCCCCCTGAAGTGGTCAGATTGGCTTATGCAGCAAATTAAACAGAACCCCTTTCACACAAACAAGCAGTTACAAAAATTAAAATGGCAGAATGTCTCAGAAGGAAGGGAAAAAACAACCAATACCCCCAAATTGTACATTCTTTGACCATTATTTAAATAATCTCTGCAGGGTGACTTTCTGAGTCCTTTCCCCAATCCCAGCAGATTGCATCTGGTAAGAGATGACTGCCCCATAAACTGATGACCCCTCAATCTCTGGGCATTGCCTTGAATAAAGCCCATAGCATTATTAAAACAATGTGTGTCGTTTTTTTGTTTGTTTGTTTGTTTGTTTTTGTTTTTGCAGTTTCCATCAACATACACTTACGAACGCTGAGAAGTTGTTTTCTAGTTGCTTCTAGCGGGTTCTCTGAAGGCACGCTTTCAAAGGTTTAGATGGTATTCTAGCTAAGTAGTAAGTTGCTTAGTCCCTGATCCTGCAGGTAGGCAACACTGAAAGCAGACAAAGGTGTAGAACTTCCCAGCTCAGAGCTGGTCATGTATGTGTCTTCCTGTGAATGGCGGGTTCACATCGGGCTTCAGAGTGCAGAAGGTCTTTGTTTTCCTTATCCTTGCTCTTCTTTTCTGGCACAGGCATTTCAGTGGATAAGAAATAATTCTCCAGGTTATGGCAAATTCATGTTAGACTCCAGTAGGACTGAGGTGGGAAGGAATGAACGTGTTCTGAATACACAAGTTTACAACTGGTCTAGGGGCAGAGGTTCTAGCAACTTTCTCCCAAGGTCTGCTTTCCTTGATTTCAATGACGAGGAAGTTTTGGTTTCCTACAGAGCTCCTAGTGGATGTGCCTTTTCATCCACTGACACTGAAGAAAGAGGATATGACAAGGCACCCTGGAGGAGCCTCATTAGGGGTTGAAGGAGCTGGGGGAAGACTCTCTCCTCTGTTCCCTGAGGGCAGAGGGATCCCCTGGGGATGGGTGTGAGAAGGCTGGAATAAGTCAACAGTGCAACAAGCAGGACAGGTTCCATTACTGTTTTTTCACTTCTGAATGGTTTTTGTATGTGTTGGAGATGGGGAGGCTGAAGTTGCTTTCTTTTTTAATTCCTGGGCATTGAAGTTCACGGAGGAATATTCAACATCATTAACCTGAAAGGCATGAGCAGCAGTTAGTTGAATCAGCATCACAGGCCAGACACTCACCTTGTCCAGGGTCACATAGCATCCATGCTCTTACCACTTTGAAACTTTTAGGTTCAGGGAAGGGCTTTTATTACCTATACACTCTGCTTAGTAACATCCTATTGAATGATTATTATGGATGACTATGGAATTCTTCAGTGGAATATGATGGCACAGCAATAAGAATAAGTAGACAATAAAGGCACACAAACATATGAATGAAACTTGCAAAACAATTTTGAATGAAAGAAGCCACACCCATGTACACTGTGTGTTTCATTATATAAGCACATAATCAAGTAAAAGTAGTCTAATGCATTGGAAGTGAAGACAGTCTTTACTCTTCAGAGGGAAGTAACTGTAGCATTGTGTGTGTGTGTGTGTGTGTTGAGGGGGGCTGATTTTTTTAAATGATTGGGTACTGTTACATAGATGTGAACAACTTGTGGAAACTTACATACTCTTAAAATTATTAGGTAGGCCAGAAAGCTCATTCAGGTTTTTCCAAAAGTTTTTCCATAAGATCTCACGGAAAAACACACTTGGATCAACCCAATACTTATGATTGAAGCATTTTTCAGTTTATATGTGTATTCTGTTGAAGATTAAGATGAGGAAAATTCAGTAAAAGTATTAGAAGGTAAAGGAATCAAGACCTCAGGTCTATAACACTGGAAATTATCATTTGTCAGTAACACCAGAGTCAGCCTGGAGGCAGAAGAGGGAGAATGATCTAGTGCTTTTCTTGCTCTGGCCACTGTGCTGAGTGCTTTACCTTTGTTATATCATTTAATTCCTTGATCTCTTCTGTGAAGTAGGCAGCACACCCATTTTACAGAGGACTCAGCTGAGGCACTGTGAGGTTAAGTTACTTGTCCATGGTCCCAGCTGTGATCAAGTCCAGTGAGGTGGACTTGTAGGAGTAATGCTTCTTTGTTGCTGCAGTGGGGAAGTTTGACCCAAACTTGATTTCCCATTTGTGTCTACAAGACTAACCCATTCTACACAGAGATATTTCCGTGAGAAAAGGAGCCAGTGAAGCTGGCTGTGCTTACCTTTTCAGGTGAACTGTCAGAGTGACTTGACCTGGGGAAACACAGGAGAGTCATCAACCCATGAAAATGCAGAGTTGCCTTATGGCCTCAGAAAGGACTGTTCCTAAAGCTGATGTGACTTCTAGCTGAAGGAGGTGGCAGGTGGTGGGAGGGCAGGGGCCCATGATTGAGACTTAAGGATTTCTCTTCCATCAGTCTGTGGTCCAGACCCCAGTGCATTAGACCGAGGTGGTGGTGGGGCGGGGTGGGGGTGTTGAGGGGAGGCCTCAGTGCACTTCTGAAGATTTCTGCCAGTTCACAAGGCCTGAGTTTTGCCCACGTGTGTTTCACAGGTGTGTGTCTAGGCAGCAGGCTCCAGAGGCAGGACGGACTGAGGCCCACAGCACCCAGAGCACCAGAGGCAGGGAAAGTCTCACCATAGGAGATGTCCGCATCCTTAACAGAGGCAGGAGGGGGAAGGAGGTAGGATGAGGAAAGGGCTCCTGGAAGCTCGGCCATCACACGGCTGCCTGGCTTGTGTGGCTTCAGAGGGGCCATGTCTCTGGGGACTCTTCCATGACTAGGAAGGATGTGAGGACCTGTGCCAAGCTGAGGGTGGGGACTGAGATCACCTCTCATATTTCAGAAGGTAGGGGTTCCCTGGTCAGTCAGGGCACGTGGTGGAAGAAACCAGCTCTCACTGAGTGAGTAGCTCTACTTACTGTGGTTGTGATCTGAGGATTTGTGCTCTGTGAGATCGCACTGGTCAGTTGCCCTAAATAAATATCAGACACAGTGACTACTATTCCCAGGCACAGGGTCTCTGCTCCTTGAATTAGGAAGCACAGTGTTGGCTTGATTCCGTGGGGCTCCTCCATGTTCATTTTCACCTTGGTTGGTCCTCTTTCTTCCTAGGACCTCTGTCTTCAATCTACCCATTACCCCCTCTCATGTTTACTCCTCTCTGGTTTACTGGCTCTTCAGAACATTTATGGCCATTCATCTCAACTGCTTCTATTTCTACCCGGACATCTTTCCACTTTTGTAGGTAGATGCTGGTTATTTCTCACTTTCTTTATTGCCCTGGAGGGCTTGGGTTGTTCCTGCTTTTCTTAGGTTCTCTTCCAGTCCTGTCCCTCCCTCCTCCTGCTCTTGTGGTTGACAGAGCACAGGTCTCCCTTCTTCCTGCACCTCCTTTCATGTCCACATTGGTTTTCCTTCTTGGACCTTGGTTTCCCTGCCTGGACAGAGGAACACAATTGGCTCTGCCCCCTCTAAACCAGATGGAGGTGGGAATAGCCATGTCCAAGAGACAGGGGGTTACAGGAAACATGAAGACCAGGGAAGAGGAGACCCATAAGAATCAGTGCTGGGAAGCAGGAAGACTGAGGAGCAGATCTAGGCCAGAGACAGAGACGAGATCTCCTTCCCTCTCCCAAGCAGGGCAGTAGCCTCGAAGAAAGCGGAACAAGAGGAAAGGTGGCATACCGTCTACTTTCTCTGATGTACAGAAAATACACCAGGGCTGCTATCAGAGCCACCCCAGCCACAGCTCCAATCACGATGCCGACAATGGCACCAGCTGAGAGGTCAGAGGAACTTTCTGATGTTGGTTTATCTGTTGTAGAAAGAAAAGAGAAGAATGAATGAAGGCAACAATATTTTACAGTGGGAGGGGCTCTGGGAGATAGCTCAATATGAAATAGTCTCTACTTGATCCTCCAAGGTATAAACTTTCTGTGGAAGGTTGCTGTGAGGTGAGTAACCGCCTATATCCTTGCGATTTTTTCCTCTCTGATTGTATTTCTAGGTTGGTGACCACATTCCTCAATTCCAACCTGGCTTTTCTGCACTCATATGTTTGAAGTCTTTGGAAATGTAAGAAGGACTGATGATGGTTATTTTTGTATGATATCAGTTCCCATCTTTTCATGGTTACATCTTTACCTGGGTACCAGGTATGGCTGCCATGAATATGCACCTGTTAGGTGTCTTACAAAAGTGTGAGTTCCTGAGTCATGTCTGACTCATTTTGACCCCATGGACTGTAGCCCACAGGCTCCTCTGTCCATGGGATTTCCCAGGAAGAATGCTGGAGTGGGTTGCCATTTCTTTCTCCTGGGGATCTTCCTGACCCAGGGATTGAACCCAGGTCTTCTGCATTGCAGGCAGATTCTTTACTGTCTGAGCCATGGGAAGTGTCTTATGGTGGGGATCTAATTGATGGAAGGCCGTCTGAATTCACTACCCCTTTGCACAGAGACCATCCTTCACACAGATTTCCAGCAGGAATATGAAATCAATCCCAATTCTGTGAGAAATAAATTCTTTTGTGTGATGGGTGACTTTAATTCAAGGGCTCCTTGCCAGCTTTGCAGATATCTCTTAGAACTGCACTGCAGCCTGAAACTTCCTCCTTCCTAGGGACCCAATGTGCATCCTGCTCTGAGGACCCTCCCAGGCTCCTCCCACTCCTGCCTCACTTTCCTTCACAGGCATTTTCTGCAAGGAATGTCTTAGATGTCTAATCCCATCCTGGCTGCATCTCATGGAATGAAAACTATCATACTAGACATGAAACTTTGTACTCAACCCCCCTGTTTCCTCTCTTCCATATTTATAAGTATCATGTTCCTGTGGATCTTTGTGCTTTCCTTCCCCAAATATATAACACCTTTTGTCTGTTTCTTCTTTTTTACTTCAGTGGTCCTCACCGTTCAACTCAAGACTGAAAATCAGTGCTAATGTTAGCTATTGTTATGACATACATACTCTGTGCCAGGCTCTGTGCTATATATTTGCCAAATATCTCATTTAATTCATACAATAACCCAGTCAGATAGACACTATTTCCATTTTATAGATGGAAAATCTGAGGTTTACAGTGGTGGAGAACCTAAAGCCATGTGGCTAATGAGATGTGGATCGAGAGTCAAGTCGTCCTAGGAACACCTGACTGCATACAGCCTAATGAAGTCAAGAAGGCCCCCTGGAGAAGGAAATGGCAACCCACTCCCTTCTTCTTGCCTGGGAAATCCCATGGGCAGTGGAGCCTGGTGAGCTATAGTCCATGGGGCCTCAAAGACTTGGACAGGACTTAGTAACTAAACAGCAGCAACAACAATGATAATAGTAATAATTATAGCAGCTAAATTGTTTGGAAAATGTTCCCCGTGTGGGTATTTTGCTAAGGGTTTAGTTGAATCTTACATTAAATCTGTGAAAAAATGCCATAAAGAAGGTTCTCTTATTGCAGTTCTCCCTTGAGGACTCTGAGGCTGAGAGAAGTGAAGAATCTCATGCAAGAATTTATAATTGTAAATGCTTATATTAAAAGAAGGATCTGAAATCAGCAACCTAAATTTACAACTTGAGGGACAAGAATAAAAGCTAAACCCAAAGCTAGCAGAAGGAAGGAAATAATAATAATTAGAGTGGAGATAAATAAATTAGAGAATGAAGAAACAGTAGATGGAATCAATAAAACCAGTATTTTGTTCTTCAAAAAGATTAACAAAATTGACAAATCTTTAACTAGATTGACTACGAAAAAAAGAGAAGATTCAAATTATAAAAATCAGAAATGAATGTGGAATCATTACTACTAATTCTACAAAAATAATACAAAGTATAAGAGTACTAGGAATAATCCCATGCCAGTAAATTGGATAATCTGTGAAATGGACAAATTCCTGGATGCATGAGAGCTACCAAGATGTAATCATAAAGAAATAGAATATATGAACAGACGTATAAAGGAAGGAGGTTAAATAAATAAAACCATTTGAAAAAAAGGCACTAACCTTTTAGGATAAAACACTCAAAACTAGGAAAAAAAGGAAACCACCTCAACATAATAAAGGCCATAGATAAAAATCCCACAGCTAACATCATCCTAAATGGTGAAAGAGTGAACATTTATTTTCTGAGATCAGGAGCATGACAACAATGCCTGCTGTTTCCAACTCCATTCAAAATAGTATTGGACATACTAGCCAGAGAGATTAGGCAAGAAAAAGAAACAAAAGACATCCAAATTGCAAAAGAAGAATAAAATTATTTCTGTTTGCAGTTGACATGACCTTATATGTAGAAAATGATAGATTTCCCAGAAAACTGTTAGAACTAATAAACAATTCATCAAAGTTGAAGGATACTAAATCAACATGTAAAGATCAGTTGCTCTTATATACAATAAAATATTCAAAAAGGAAGTTAAGAAAATTTTATTCTATTTTGATATGAAAAATAATATCAAAAGAACAAAATACTTAGGAATTAACAAGGAAGGTGAAAGATTTATACATTTAGGAATTATAAATAAGCACTACTGAAAGAAATGAAAGAAGATGTAAACAAGAGGAATGGATAAAGAAGATGTGGTACATATATGCACCATGGAATATTACTCAGATATTAGGAGAATGAAATAGTCCCATTTGCAAAAACATGGATGGACCTAGAGAGTCTCATACTAAGTGAACCAAGTTGGACAGAGAAAGACAAATATCATATGCTATCACTGGTAAGTGGAATCTATTTTAAAAAGTGATACAAATGAACTTATTTACAAACCTCAAACAGACTCAACATATTTAGAAGACAAACCTATGGTTACCAAAGGGGAAATGTGTGTGTGTGGGAATAAATGAGGAGCATGGGGTCAACATGGACATGCTACTATATATAAAATAGACAGGGACCTACTGTATAGCATGGGGAGCTCTACTCAATATTCTGTAATTATCTATATGGCTAAAGAGTCTGGAAAAAATGTATATATGTATACATATAACTGAATCACTTTACTATACACCTGAAACTGACACAACATTGTAAAATATACTCCAATAATTTTTTTTAAAAGAAGAGACAAATGGCCAATAATCACATGAAAAGATGCTCCACATCACCAGTAATTAGGGGAATGCAAATCAAAACCACAGTGAGATATCACTTCTTACTCTTTAGAATGGTTATTTTAAAAAAAAAACAGCAAACAGAAAACAAGAAGTATTTGCAAGGATGTGTAAAAGTTGAAACTTTTGTGCATTGCGGGTGAGAATGCAAAATACTACAACCACCTTGGAAAACTACATGGTCATTCATCAAACAGTTGGACAAACAATTGCCATTTGATCCAGTGATTCCACTGGTGGTTTTGTGCCCAAAAGACTGAAAGCGGAACTTCCCTAGTGGTCCAGTGGTTAAGAATGCACCTTCTAATGCAGGGGACATGGGTTCAATCCTTGGTCAGGGAACAAAGGTCCCAGATGCCTCGGAGCAACTAAGCCCGAGAACAGGAGAATCCATGTGCCTCAGCAAGAGAAGCCATCACACTGCAACTAAAGAAAGCCTGCACACCAGAATGAAGAGCCCCCATGATGCAATGAAGACCCAGTGCAGCCGCAATAAAAAAGATTGAAAGCAGTGATTGAAGAGATACTTGGACACCCATGTTGCTGGTAGCATATTCACAAAAGGTGGAAACAATTTAAAAGACAATCAACTTATGAATGATCAAATGTTGTATATACATACAAGGGAATATACTTCAGCCTTTCAAAGGAATGAAATTCAGACATCTGCTATAATATGGATGGGACCTTGAAGACATAATGCTAGTAAGTGAAATAAATCAGACCCAAAGGGATAATTATAATGTTAAATGATTCCACTACTTTGGCCATCTGATGCAAAGAGCCAACTCATTGGAAAAGACCCTGATGCTGGGAGGAGAGCAGGAGGAGAAGGGGATGACAAGGGTGAAATGATTGGATGGCATCATCAAACTCAATGGACATGAGTTTAAGGTATCTCTGGGAGATGGTGAAGGACAGGGAAGTCCGGTGTGCTACAGTCCACGGGGTTGCTAAGAGCTGGACACGACTGAGCGACTGAACTATAACATGATTCCACTTATACAAAATGACTATCATAATCAAATTCATAGAGACAAAGAAAGTCGAATGGTGTTTGCCAGGGCTTGAGGTGGGGGACTTCTAGAAGTTATTATTTAAGGGGTACAGAGTTTTTAATAAGAAGAAAAAGTTCTAAATGGATAGAACTATCTAAATGGATAGTTCTAAATGGATAGTGAATGTACTTAATGCTACTGACCTGCAGTCTTAAAAATGGCTAAAATTATATATTTTATGTATTCTTCACATTAAAAAAATGGTAACAGCAAAAAACAACAACAAATCTTGTGAAAGTTACACTAAAATGCTAAACCCAGGAGAAGAAACTGTATTTGATTCAGAGATTGAGCTGTTACTCATTCTGCCACCTGTTTACTGTGTGCGTGTATTCAGTTGCTCAGTTGTGTCTGACCCTTTGCAACCCTATGGACTGTAGTCCGCCAGGCTCCTCTGTCCATGGGATTTCCCAAGCAAGAATACTGGAGTGGCTTGCCATTTCCTCCTCCAGGAGAGCTTCTCAACCCAGGGATGAAACCTTCGTCTCCTGCATTGCAGGAGGATTCTTTAGCACTAAGCCACCTCGGAAGCCCTGTAGTGGTCTCATTTGATATTCTGCCCACCGTGACCTCTCTCCATTTTCCACACGATTGTTAGAATAATCCGCGGAGAAAGATACAGTATAAGGCAAATGGTCACTTTCATTTCACGTGCAGCCTGAGGGGGTCACTTTTGCTGGAGTTGCCCCTGTTGGAGACCTCACACTGATAATTCCCTGTGTCTTTTCTGCTGACGGGGTCTATGGTGAGGGTGCTATTGTCCAGGGACAGTGTCATCCCCCTTGTGAGGAGGAGACTCTGGCCTTTGAAAAACCAGCGCATGTAGACCCCAGTCTCATCTGTGAGGCAAGTCAGGACCACGGGACCTTCATGTTCTGTGACTGTGGTGTTGCTGGCTTGGAGGGAGGGCCGTGCCACTGGGTCTGTGGAGAGACAGAGGGGTGACTGCTGAGAGTGGGTCAGGGGCCTGGGCCATGTTCCCTCTCAGAGATCTCAGCCAGCCCCGGGCCCCAGTGACCTCTGTAAAGGTGCCCCAGAGGATGGCCCTGAATCTGTGAACAAGGAATGAAGTCTGTCTTCATAGATGATCTGTAAGGAGAGGACTGTCCCTCCTCTCTTACCCCCAGGTACCCTGGGATGACCCCTGACCAGTCTCCCTGGACATCTCCGTAGTATCAGCACTGGGACCCTCTTCTCAGCCCATATGTCTAACATCCTCATCAAGTGGAGTTTGTTTGTTTTTTTTAAGTTAACTTTCCTGGACCTTTCCCCACAATTTTCCTTGACTATCAAAAAATTCAGGCACTTCCCTGGTGGTCCAGTGGCTAAGACATCACACTCCCAATGCAAGGGGCTCGGGTTTGATCCTTGGTCCGGGAACTAGATCCCACATCCTGAAACGAAGAGTTTTTGCGCCACAACCAGAAGATCTCACATGCCACAACTAAGACCCAATGCAGCCAAATAAGTAAATAAAAATACCTAAATTGAAAAAAATTCAAAAACCCAGCCTAACCTGCTCTCCATGCTGAGTCTCAGGGGAAGGACTGGACTCCACCCCTGCTCAGGCGCGGCTCTTGGGGCTGAGCCCTGGCCGGTGACCTGCTGAGAAACCCTGGCCTCAGGGAGCTGGGAATCATCCGCTCCAGTCAGCCCCGCCTGGGAGGCCAACACCCACCAGCGGCCCAGGTTCTCCGTGGTCGCTGGAGCCGGGACCCTGGGACAGGGTCTGGGGAGGGGCTTCCCTGTGGGCCTGAGCTTCTCTGTGAGGATGCCTCAGGCCAGGCCCCTACTGAGACCTGCAGGGTCTTCCTCAGGGTCATGGTCTCAGGGAGGGACCCAGGGGGGCTGCACTAAGAGTTCTCTCCCTCTGCTGAGTCCCTCCCATCAGACCGTCCTTCTTTCTGCACGGTGTTTGAAGGGTCCAGATCCCCTGAGTGGAATTCTGACCCATTGGAGTTCGTCTCCACTGTGTGTGTCCTGCACTAAATGTTCAAACTCCAACACGGGACATAATGTAGAGGGAGATGGAGGCACCATCAGGGTCTGTCAAAGCAGAATTCAACCGCTCCCCACCCCAACACCCCGAGGTAAGAGGAAGCACTCACGGTGTATGTGGAGGTGTCCAGTCTGTCTTTCTGTCTGTAAATCAAACTTTAAAATGAGCAGGGTGTAGGATCCTGTGTCTTTCTGGGTGATGTTCTGGATCAGCAGGGTTCCATTGGGGTAAAGTGTCTCCCGACCGCTGTGTGCAGGCCCTTTGGTAATTAAATTAGTGGCTACTCTGCGTGATGCAATTAGCTGGATGGTTTCTACCCTTTCTCCTCTGTACCAGGAATAGCGTAGAGTTTTCTCTGTCACGTTGTGGGCAAGTAGCAGGACATTGGATCCTTCTGTAGCAAGGGGTGGCACCGTTTCAATAGAGAGCTGGGTAGTGGTGGGCGGGGTCCAGAAAGTTAAGCGTGAGGCTAGGAGGGAAGAGAGAGAAATCAGTTAATATTCTGATCTTTGTGGGGGATGGGGAAATGGTGCCCTGGGTCCTAAGCTGGTCTCTTCATCCCTCAAGCCTTAGTGTGTGTGTGTGTGTGGTCAAGCTTAGTAGCATGACCCCCATCACTTCGGCCCCTCTGGGCTCTGTACTTCCTCTGTTTCCACAGTTTTCCCCCGGCTCACTCCTTCACTGCCCTCACACAACTGCTCACACTCAAGGGCCTCTTGGGAGATGTCCTTCCCCACCACCCCCACCCCCGACCAGCTGCTCTAAAGACCCTCCGTGTTCACTTGCTGACCCTTCCCTGCTCCATTTCGTGCATGATGCCTGTCAGCGCCTGACAGCACATTCTAGATCTCTCTGCTTGTCTGTCTTCCTCCCCACAGAGTGTAAGCTCTGTGAGGGCAGGGGTTGTCTGATCCTGCTTGAAACGCAGTGCCAGGACCAGGCTCCAGACATTGTACCTGGGGATGAAGGAATGAGAGGTTCCAGGAAATCCACAGCCTGGTTTTTTCAGTTTCTGAGGGTGCTGGGTAAGGACAATGTTTAGTGTCACGGTTAAGTGTTTTTCTGTAGTGACACCCAGACATAAGTTATTATTATTGTCATCAGTTTTCAACAGTTACTGCTCAGTGAAGAATAACTTGTAAAAGCTACACTAGTTGAAGTTTTCCTGCCCCTCACCAGTTCTAGTTCATGGAGCGTCTCCTGTGGCTGAGCCCCTCACCCTCCCCTGCTCCCCTGTCCTCTGCCCTCAGGTCTGAACAGAAGCACTCTGTCCCCTCTCAGAGCCCCGTATCTCCCAGTGATCCCACCCAGTCTCCTGTTCTCCCTGAAAACTGCCTCTGCCCACTCCCTGAAAATTGTCCCCGCTCACCTGCCAGCAGGAGCCTGTTCCAGGGGACCCACCGTCTGCGGGAAGGGCCTGAGGGGGGCTCCATGGTGCCTGCTGTCTGCTGTGTCCCTCTCTGTGAGGAGAACTTCTGCTCCAGAAACGCTCACAAGCCCTGCAGTCGCTGTGTGAGCTGTGCTTCCCCCTCTGTGCTGGGCCTCCTCCCAGGGAGGAGCACTAGCTAGTTCACAGGCCCGGGGGCGGGGTCTCTGCCCAGGCCCCACCCTCTCCCTCCCCTCTCATTCCCTGCCTGCTTTCTCTCCTCTTCCCTCTTCCCTTTCTGTTACATTTCATTTGCCTGGGAAGCGATGCTGTTTCTGCCTTTGGCAGCTTGACTTCTCACCCTAGACACAGGCACGTACGCAGTTTCCCCACTGTTGGGGAGAGCACCTCCCTGGGGCTCCTGTCCTGGGCGTTACCCAGTAGGTCTCAGTTGCTGGGTGAGTCAGCCGCCCTGCTTCCACAGTCTCCGGCCTCATGTTCTCCTTCTGGCTTTTCGCTGCCGAGCAGGAGGCTGGGTGGTTGGGGAGGAGGTGCATCGGGAACTCTAGTCAGAGGGACAGTGTCCCCACGGTGCATGGGAACCACCTGTGGCGCTTCATGAAGACTTTGAACCCCCCAGAGGGACCTTAGGAAAGCTGCTTCAGCAGCCACACAGGTCACATGCTTGCCCAGCCTGGCTGAGACTCCAGAATGTAGGGTGGGAGCAGACTCTCCCCAACGTGGATGCACAGGGAGGGTCTGCAGATCCTGTTAAAATGCAGAGCCTGACTCAGCAGGGGTGGGGTGGACCTGAGAGTCTGCATCTAACAAGCTCTCAGGTGATGCTGACCATACTGGACAGTGGAGCACACTTTCTATAGCAAGGCTGATGGTGACAAGTCAACTGAGAGGCCGCCGCCCTCCCCCCAGTGGCCGCCTCTGCCGTGTTCTGGTCTGGGGTCTGCCAGCATGACACAGAGACCCCAGGATCTCGGAAGCAGGATATTATTTCCCTTTGTAACACTGGTGTAACACTTCCCTGGTGGCTCAGCTGGTAAAGAATCCGCCTGCAATGCAGGAGCTCAGGGTTCAATCCCTGGGTGGGGGAGATCCTCTGGAGGAGGGCATGGCAACCCACTCCAGTATTCTTGCCTCGAGTATCAGATGGACAGAGGAGCCTGGCGGGCGACAGCCATGGGGTCGCAAAGAGTCAGAGGCGACTGTCACGTTGAGGGTCTCCCCAGGGTTCTCAGAGGCTGTGAGAAGGTTGTGTTCTATTCCCATCGGAAGCCTCCAGAAAAGGACTGAGGGGCTGGAAAGGGGGCGTGAGTAACGCCGGGTGAGAGGGATCCTCCTTCTTTCTCCTTGGGGGTCCAGTGGGGCCACAGCTTCCAGGGGACAGACACCGAAGACCTGAAGGTATAGTAGTTGCTAATGGTGTGAAGTGGGCCCACGCCTGGCTGTATGGAGGAGGTGCTGGAGTCCAGTGTGGGGGGCGTGGAGAGCGAGGAGGACGGTGGACTGAGGTGACGCCGGTGAGGGTCTGACTGCTGGGCTGAGGGAGGTCCGAGACCCTTGGGGAGACTCGAGGCCGTGGAGGAACTCTGCTGCCCTCTGGTGGACAGGGGAGGAAATGCAGCAGGCCCCACACCACGCGGTTCTGCCTAACATCATGGATTATCGAGGGTCGTTGTTGCTGTGTCGGAGAAGGCAATGGCACCCCACTCCAGTATTCTTTCTGGAAAATCCCATGGACGGAGGAGCCTGGCAGGCTGCAGTCCATGGAGTCGCTAAGAGTCGGACACGACTGAGCGACTTCACTTTCATTTTTCACTTTCATGCATTGGAGAGGAATGAAGGCAATGGCACCCCACTCCAGTATTCTTGCCTGGAGAATCCCAGGGATGGGGGAGCCTGGTGGGCTGCCGTCTATGGGGTCGCACAGAGTCGGACACGACTGAAGTGACTTAGCAGCAGTAGGAGCAGCAACAGTTGTTGCTGTGAACGGCCTTTCTCTAGTTGAGGAGCGTGGGCTTCTCATTGTGGTGGCTTCTCTTGTTGCGGAGTTCCCTGCCTGAATTTCCTTATTATTATTAAAAATGATAATGTTTTTTGTACTTTTGGTCGCGCTGGGTCTTTGTGGCTGCACTCAGGTTTTCTCTCGTTGCGGTGAGCAGGGGCTACCCTTCGGTGCGGGGCACATTGCGGTGGCGGTCTCTGGTTGCGGAGCAGAGGCTCTAGGGCACGCGGGCTTCCGTAGTTGTGGCTCTCGGGCTCAGTGGCTGAAACACATGAGCTTAGTTGCTCTGAGGCGGGTGGGATCCTCCCGGCCCAGGGATCAAACCCGTGTCTCCTGCATTGGTGGGTGGATTCCCAACCTCTGGACCACCAAGGCAGCCATGGATGGTAGTCTGGGCAGAGACATTTGCTTGCAGAGAAGGCAGATCTGTATCCAGAGTACCTGCCTGTCCCAGTAAGAACAGAAGGCTGCCCTTTTATCACGGAGAAGGTTCACTGTAATCAGCCTGCCACCAGGTAACTGGCTGATCACCCTGGGGTGCAGTGCCCTACCTGAGGCCCGGCGGGTCTCGGGGCTGACAGACTGGGCCCTCAGCGGTGGCTGTAGCCAGGTCAGCCTTGGTGAGTAGAAGTCTGTGTTGCTGAGTCCACGTATGACTTGCATCCTCACTGCCGTGGCCACTACATTCGTGAGCCCACCAGTCGAAGGCAGGGGTAGCTGGGGAAAGAGGCTGACTGGGGCTTCCCTGGTGGTCCTGCCGTTGAAAATCTGCCTGGCAGCACAGGGGATGTGGGTTCGATCCCTGGTCTGGGGCAACTAAGCCCGTGTGCCACAACTACTGACCCTGGGCCCAGAGCCCACGGGCTGCAACTACTGAGGACCGAGCACCCTAGAGCTTGTGCTCTGTAACAAGAGAAGCCACTGCAGTGAAGAGGAGCCCCCACTCACTGCAACTAGAGAAAGCCCGCGCACAGGAGTGAAGACCCAGCGCAGCCAAAAATAAGTAAATAAATGTTTAAAAAAAAAAAGGAGGCTGACAGGTGTCCACAGAACAGGTCATTCTATCCACTTGATTATTTAAATCTCCTGCTGAGGTGAACGGTGAGCATTCAGAGAGGTTTATCCATATATTTCTGTCCCAGATCTCCTTGACACCAATTTTCTAGTCATGTTCTTAACCAAATCCCTGACGGCCCAGCCAAGCCATTGGCCACAGCATCAGTGTATAATCACACCTCTGGCCATTCCTCCTTCCAAGTGAAATGGACAGTCAGGTGCCTTGTCTGAAGTTCCTTCCCCTGCCCCCCCCCCCACCCCCCAGAGGATTTCTCTTTGCTCTGGCTTTCAGAGAGGTTTCAGGAAGGGTCTATCGTGCCGAAGTTTTTTCCTTTCACGTGGTGTCTGCACATCCAGCAGAACTCTCTGTAAACCAGCCCCAAGTTTTCTCTTTTGCCATTGATTGATCAGCGGGACTTCTCCAGGGGGCCACAGGTGTGGCTCAGAGAGAGAGGCCAGGTAACAGGAGAGGGTTCCATGGTTCTTGGGCTACTACTTCTTTGTTAATTTAGTTTTGGCTGCGCTGGGTCTCTGTTGCTGTGCACGGCCTTCCTCTAGTTGTGGTGCGCGGGCTTCTCCTTGTGGTGGCTTCTCTTGTTGCAGAGTACAGGCTCCAGGCCCTTGGCCTTCGGTCCTTGAGGCCACAGGTCTAATTGCTCTGAGGCATTCGGGATCTTCTCGTACCAGGGATTGAACTCATGTCCCCTGCCTTGGCAGGCGGATTCTTAACCACTGGACCACCAGGGAAGTCCTGGGATTATTATTCAAAGATACAACTCAGGAACAGGCTTTCCAGGTGGCACTAGTGGTAAAGAACCCACCTGCCAATACAGGAGACATTAAGAGACACAGGTTTGATCCTTGAGTCAGGAAGATTCCCTGGAGGACGGCATAGCAACCCATCCCAGTATTCTTGCCTGGAGAATCCCAAGGACAGAGGAGCCCAGCGGGCCACAGTCCATAGGGTCACAGAGTCAGAGCCGACTGAAGGGACTTTGCATGCACGCACGCATAACTCGGGAACAGCCAGATGGAAAGAGGTATGGGGACAAGAAGACAAGGCATGAGGAAAAGCGTCAGACATGATTTAGTGAGTAAACAACAAGAATATACCATTGTCTATATGTACTACATCTTCTTTACCCATTCTGCTGTTGATGGCCACTGAGGTGGCTTCCATGTCCCGGCTATTGTAAGTAGTGCTGAAAAAGATACATACACCCCCAAGGATTCTGCGTCTTTTAGCTAGGAATTGACTGAGGGATACTGACTTTTTTTTTCTTGATTTTATTTGCCTTTTGTTCACGTGATTTAGAGCTCTTTCACGTATACGGGTCAAGTAAGCATTTGTTAGACTTCCTGTTTCTTTCATTTCAGTTAGCCAGGGCCTTTGTTCTCTGTTGAGTCAGACTCTTCTGATGGCATCATTGACTCTACTGTCCATTATGGGGAGCACGGCCCACCTTGCCTTTGGTGCTTAAGTACTGGCTCAGTAGACATGAATTTGAGTGAACTCTGGGAAATAGTGGAGGACAGAGGAGCCAGGTGTGCTTCAGTCCATGGGGTCACCAAGACTTGGACACGACTTAGCAACTGAACAACAAACGCCTCTTAGACCTGCTGCCTCTCGAGCCAGTTACCCCCATTGCATTGAGGTTTCCCACTTCTGTGGCAGCGGTTCCCACTGTAATTTCTGAGCTCCAGAGAAGAGTCATCGCAGAGCTAGCTCTTCAAGGCTGCTGGGGCTTCCTTACAAAATCATATCTCACTGTCGTGGTGAAAGCTGTGTGCTCTGAACTCTCCCAGGGTATTGGTGAGAAGGTCTCAAATGATAAATCCATACAGCATTCCAATCTAAGTCTTTAGATCCCTGTCTCTGAGTAAATGGTCTCTTCTCTGGTGCAGAGACCTCCTTGTGTTTCCATCAAGATAAACATAGATAGGCGGAAAACTTAGCAGTAACCTAGTGAGCTGAGTGGGAAAAACTCAGAGGTATTTTTCTCTGAGAAGGCCGTCAGGGGCTCAACCCAGAAGCCCCAGAGGAGCCCCGAGAGGGGAGAGAATACCTCACACAGAGTCCCAGGTGCTCCTGGAATAACTGAGGGGAATAAGCCAGATAAGGAGATGCTCTCGACCTCTGGTCAGCCATGACACAGTCAGTCTGGAGGGTCCCCCTCTGGGGTGTCTGTTTTCCTCAGGAATAGCCTAAGCCATGAGGTCTTGTGTGTGTGTGTTTTACACCAAGTATGTTTTATTTATCTGTTCAGTTTTCGCTGTGCTGGGTCTTCGTTGCTCAGGTCTTTCCCTAGTTGCGGTGCTCGGGCTTCTCACTGCAGTGGCTCCTCTTGTTGCAGGCCATGGGCTCTGGGGCACGTGGGCTCAGTAGTTGTGACTTCCGGGCTCCAGAGCATAGGCTCGATAGCTGTGGAGTGCATGCCTGGTCGCCCCGCGGCATGTGGGGTCTTTCCCGATCAGGGATCGAACCCATGTCTCCTGCAATGGCAGGTGGATTCTTCACTACTGAGCCACCAGGGAAGCCCAGGATCATTTTAAAGCAAAGGCACGTCTATCGTTTTGTCTAAGGATGGTGGTTACTCTCCTCCCCAAGTTATTCTGTGTCCATGCCTGGGAAATTCCATGGTGGGCTCCAGCCACGGGGTCACAGAGAACCGGACATGACGGAGCGCACCAGGCTCATGGTGCTGCTGCTTCCCCGTCACTGCAGTCCTGTCTGACTCTCTGTGACCCCATGCACTGTGGCCATCAGGCGCCTCTGTCCATGGGATTCTCCAGGCAAGAACACTGGGGTGGGTTGCCATTTCATCCTCCAGGGGATCTTCCCGACCCAGGGATTGAACCCTTGTCTCTTACATGTCCTGCATTGGTGGTTGGGTTCTTTACACCACTAGCACCACTTGGGAAGTCCAAGGCCATTAATTACTACTGCCAATTAAAAAAATAAAGTATTTATTTATTTTATATTTGGCTGATCTTCATTGCTTCATAGTCTTTTCTCTAGTTGTGGAGAATGAGGGCTCTCTCTCTGGTTGTGGTGGGTGGGCTTCTCACTGTGGTGGCTTCTCTTGTTGCAGAGCACAGGCTCAGTAGTTGTGACGGATGGCCATAGTTGCTCCACGGCATGTGGGATCTTCTTCCACCAGGGAATCAACCAGTGGCCCCTGCCGTGGAAGATGGATTCTTTACTGCCCCTGCAGTGGAAGATGGATTCTTTAACGCCGGGGAAGTCCCCTGTGTGCTGACTTTATTGCTGCTTCCAGTGGTCTTGGGATGGAGGCACACAGCAGAGGGCCAGAGGAAATCAGGGGCTGAGGAGGGGAAAGACAGCACATGTTCCAATTGCTTGGAAGTGAGGGAAATGAGATGACAGGCTAATTCTTAGTATAATTAATAAAGGAAAGTTATCCTGGTTGGAAGAGCTCTGACTCTCTGAGGGGCAGAAAAAGGGACAGGGAACAAGGAGGCGGGACGTGTAGGAGAGATTTCTACATACCTGACCTCATGGAGACTGTGCGAGTGAACACTGGATCAGGCATGGGGTGCACTGGAGCCATCTGTGTCGGCAGTGTGGTGTGTCCCTAGTGAAGAGTCCAGCAGACCTTTTACTCATGAAATCATCTTCTCTCCTTCTCTCCCAGAGGAAGACAGGCAGGTCCTCCAGGCAGGTTGGGGCAGTGACCTGTGGCTCTAGGTGGACGCACTTTGTCAGCAGGTGTGCACATGAATTGATTGAGCTCTCAGATCCCAGGATCCAATACCTCTGGACTTAGAAACAGGCTTAGTCTGACTCCCTGTTGAGCAATTTCTATTTCTTCTGCCTGTAAAGAAGGCAATGCAGAAAGCAGTACCAACTGTGAGGCAGCATGTTGATATCTGATACACACTATTTATTATAAACATAGAGCAATTTTTACAAATCATTCAGAAATGGCCTCAGCCAGGCAAAATTAAATTATGCAGAAGTGCTTGTATGAGGGGAGGTGTACACAGTCTGTATCAGGGTGAGAAAACCCTGAAAGAGGTACCTGAGTACAGAGCGCTCCCAGCCACCCGTCTCGGAGGCCAGTTCCACACAGCATGAGGTCCGACATGAAGGTGGAATAAAGCCTTTCTCTCAGCAGCCCAAGGAGGCCCCATCTGTGCAGAAGGCTGGTGGGAAGCAGGTGCACCTCTCCTCCTCCCGTCCTCCCTTTCCGTGCCGACACATTGGGTCCCGTGCACCCCATTGGAGAAGAATTCCAGAGGCTCTTCAAGAAACCCAGGGCTGAGTCATAATCTGCACCTTGTGTCCTAAGGAGCGTGCGCACCAGTGCGGCCTCCTGGGCTGTAAACAATGCAAATCGCACAAGGGGCCGTGTTCCCTTCAGGGCGCTCCTGCTTCTCAAGAAGGTGTCCTGAGAAGGTAAGCGGGGCAGATGGACAGAACAGGCACAGGCAGGAACACGGAAGAGAAGGGGGTTGATGACTGGCCTGAGATGCCTAGGAATGGAGTGAGACCCATTTCTGGCCGTGGAGGTAGACAACTGCTACTTCTTATTTTCTGTGCAGAGCCCCTGACACAAAAGGCTTAGGGAGCTCATGGCCAGAGGGACATGAGGGGCTTTGGTAGGTTCTTCCCCCTGAAGTGGTCAGATTGGCTTATGTAACAAATTAAACAAAACCCCTTTCACATAAACAGGCAGTTAGAAAAATTAAAATGGCAGAATGTCTCAGAAGGAAGGGAATAAACAACCAATACCCCCAAATTGTACATTCTTTGACCATTATTTAAATAATCTCTGCAGGGTGACTTTCTGAGTCCTTTTGCCAATCCCAGCAGATTGCATCTGGTAAGAGCTGACTGCCCCATAACCCGATGACCCCTGAATGTCCGGGCATTGCTTTGAATAAAGCCCATAGCATTACTAAAACAGCATGTGTGGTTTTTTTGTTTGTTTGTTTTTGCAGTTTCCATCAAGATACACTTAGGAATGCTGAGAAGTTGTTTTCTAGTTGCTTCTAGCGGGTTCTCTGAAGGCATGCTTTCAAAGGTTTCGATGGTATTCTAGCTAAGTAGTAAGTTGCTTAGTTCCTGATCCTGCAGGTAGACAACCCTGAAAGCAGACAAATGTGTAGAACTTCCCAGCTCAGAGCTGGTCATGTATGTGTCTTCCTGTGAATGGCGGGTTCACATCGGGCTTCAGAGTGCAGAAGCTCTTCGTTTTCCTTCTCCTTGCTCTTCTTTTCTGGCACAGACATTTCAGTGGATAAGAAATAATTCTCCAGGTTATGGCAAATTCATGTTAGACTCCAATAGGACTGAGCTGGGAAGGAATGAATGTGTTCTGAATACACAAGTTTACAACTGGTCTAGGGGCAGAGGTTCTGGCAACTTTCTCCCAAGGTCCGCTTTGCTACATTTCAATGACGAGGAAGTTTTGGTTTCCTACAGATCTCCTCGTGGATGTGCCTTTTCATCCACTGACACTGAAGGAAGGGGCTGTGACCAGGCAGCATGGAGGAGCCTCATTAGGGGTGGAAGGAGCTGGGAGAAGACTCTCTCCTCATTTTCCCTGAGGGCAGAGCGATCCCCTGGGGATGGGGGTGAGAAGCTTGGAATAAGTCAACAGTGCAACAAGCAGGACAGGTTCCATTACTGTTTTTTCACTTCTGAATAAATGGTTTCTGTATGTATTGGAGATGGGGAGGCTGCAGTTGCTTTTTTGTTTAATTCCTGGGCATTGAAGTTCAGGGAGGAATATTCAACTTCATTAACCTGAAAGGCATGAGCAGCAGTCAGTTAAATCAGGATCAGAGGCCAGACCCTTACCTTGTCCAGGTTGACTCAGCACCCATGCTCTTACCACTTTGAAACTTTTAGCTTCAGAGAAAGGCTTTTATTACCTATTTTCTCTGCTTAGTAACATCCTATTGAATAATCATTAGAACATTATGGATGATTATCGAATTCTACAATGGAATATGATGGCACAGCAATAAGAATAAATAGACAATAAAGGCAGACAACCATATGAATGAATCTTGCAAACCAATTTTGAATGAAAGAAGCCAGACCCATGTACACTGTGTGTTTCATCGTTATATAAGCACATAATCAAGTAAAAGTAATCCCATGCATTTTAAGTGAAGATAGTCTTACTTTTCAGAGGGAAGTAACTGGAGCATTGTGTGTCTGTGTGTACGTGTGTGTGTGTGTGCGTGTTGAGGGGCGTTGATTTTTTTAAAATGATTGGGTACTGTTTACATAGATATGAACAACTTGTGGAAACTTACACACTGTTAAAATTATTAGGTTGGTCAGAAAGCTCATTCATGTTTTTCCATAAGATCCCACGGAAAAACTCAAACAAACTTGGGTCAACCCAATACGTATGATTGAAGCATTTTTCAGTTTATATGTGTATTCTGTTGAAGATTAAGATGAGGAAAATTCAGTAAAAGTATTAGAAGGGAAAGGAATCAAGACCTCAGGTCTATAACACTGGAAATTATCATTTGTCAGTAACACCAGAGTCAGCCTGGAGGCAGAAGAGGGAGAATGATCTAGTGCCTTTCTTGCTCTGGCCACTGTGCTGAGTGCTTTACCTTTGTTATGTCATTTAATTCCTTGATCTCCTCTGTGAAGTAGGCAGCACACCCATTTTACAGAGGACTCAGCTGAGGCCCTATGACGTTAAGTTACTTGTCCATGGACCCAGCTGTGATCAAGTACAGTGAGGTGGACTCATGGGAGTAATGCTTCTTTGTAGCTGCAATGAGGAACTCTGACCCAAACTTGATTTCCCATTTGTGTCTACAAGACTAACCCATTCTACACAGAGATATTTCCATGAGAAAAGGAGCCAGTGAAGCTGGCTGTGCTTACCTTTTCAGGTGAACTGTCAGAGTGAGTTGACCTGGGGAAACACAGGAGAGTCATCAACCCATGAAAATGCAGAGTTGCCTTATGGCCTCAGAAAGGACTGTTCCTAAAGCTGATGTGACTTCTAGCTGAAGGAGGTGGCAGGTGGTGGGAGGGTGGGGGCCCATGATTAAGACTTAAGGATTTCTCTTCCCTCAGTCTGTGGTCCAGACCCCAGTGCATTAGACCGAGTTGGTGGTGGGGCGGGATGGGGGTGTTGAGGGGAGGCCTCAGTGCACTTCTGAAGATTTCTGCCAGTTCACAAGGCCTGAGTTTTGCCCACGTATGTCTCACAGGTGTGTGTCTAGGCAGCAGGCTCCAGAGGCAGGTGGGCTGAGGCCCACAGCACCCAGAGCACCAGAGGCAGGGAAAGCCTCACCATAGGAGATGTCCCCATCCATAACAGAGGCAGGAGGGGGAAGGAGGTAGGATGAGGAAAGGGCTCCTGGAAGCTCGGCCATCTCACGGCTGCCTGGCTTGTGTGGCCTCAGAGGGGCCATGTGTCTGGGGACTCTTCCATGAGTAGGAAGGAGGTGAGGACCTGTTCCAAACTGAGGGTGAGGACTGAGATCACCTCTCATATTTCGGAAGGTAGGGATTCCCTGGTCATTCAGGGCACGTGGTGGAACAAACCAGTTCTCACTGAGTGAGTGGCTCTACTCACTGTGGTTGTGATCTGAGGATTTGTGCCCTGTGAGATCGCACTGGTCAGTTGCCCTAAATAAATATCAGACACAGTGACTACTATTCCCAGGCACAGGGTCTTTGCTCCTTGAATTAGGAAGCACAGTGTCGGCATGATTCCGTGGGGCTCCTCCGTGTTCATCTTTACCTTGGTTGGTCCTCTTTCTTCCTAGGACCTCTGTCTTCAATCTACCCATTACCCTCTGTCGTGTTTACTCCTCTCTGGTTTACTGGCTCTTCAGAACATTTATGGCCATTCATCTCAACTGCTTCTTGTTACGAAAAACGCCGCGGGAGGAAAAAAGCCGCCTCTAAGGGCCGGTGGTAAAGGCCTTTATTAAACGTCGCTCTCGGGCAGAACTCCCGGGGCGAGCAGAACTCCCGGGGGCGGGTGAGTGAGGAGACAAAGGGAGTCTGCGAGGTATGAGGGGTGGGGAGGGGTTTTATAGTCAGGGCCGGCGTCCAAGCCAGGTCTTCCCATATAAGGAAGAAAGCGCGGGCTACAGCGGCGGTTGGTGTCCAAGGGCTCCGTGTTGGCACCTGATTGGACCAGGCTGCAGGGGGCCGGCCCATGGAAGTTTAGCCAGCCTCCGGAATTTGCCTTGAGGCACTTTTCCGGGGCATGCCTCAACATGCCCGACCTTTCATCCTGGCCTTTTTGTTATAGGACAAGGGGCGGCGGTTCTCTCTGGCTATTTCCTGCTGAACGGGGGCGACGAGGGGTAGGGGTGGCCGGGATGACAGGGAGCGTCTGCCGTTAATTTTGTCACAGAGTGTTTGTTGGAAGCCTTTGGTACTGCTGTCGCAACACCATCAGCTGGACCGTGTTGAGCCGCTGTCTTTCGGTTGGGTGGCTGTGGTCCGGTTTAGCTCTTCATAGGTCTCTCCATTTGTTAAGATCCAGGTGACTTGAAAAGGCTGGTGGGGGTTTTGGTAGGTGTGCCCCCCTTTTTCCAGGACCCCCAGTACCCCCAGAGTAACCCAGAGTAGAGAGTCCCGCATTGTTCTGAGGTTGGGGTGAAGGGGGTGTGGCGGACAACCAGCCCCGTGGGTCTCGTAGGGATGGAGCTGGTAACCAGGTCAGGGTGTCCCAAGGGAATAGCACCCCAGGAATAGGAAGCAGATGGCTAGGTATGTGAGGGCCAGGGACAGTCGAAGAGTGGAGGACCAATCGTGGCGGGCCGCGGCCGCTAATCCAATGGCAAAAAGTATGGCCAGAGCTGTGATTGTTAGCAGCCACAGCGGGTGATGCCAGGTCAGCATCGGATATCGGGATGTGGTCCCTTAATTATTTTGGGATCGACGACAGAGGGGTTCGGGTGATGGTCAGTTTGGTCGGCCCCGTGAGGGTGGAGCGGTAGGAGTAATTGGGAGGAAGGGCCTGGGCCGGGGCCACCCCTGTCTCTGGGAGACCCAGGGGAGCTCGTTTGAGCCGGGTCAGGTGATACCAGGGCTCGTGTCCCAGAAGTTTGGCTGTCGTGGGAGTGGTGAGGATTACAGTATGGGGCCCCGTCCAGCGAGATTGTAGCGGGCGAGGACTCAAGGCTTTTAGCAGTACCTGATATCCCGGGGCCAGAGGCTGAGTTGGCCCCTCGTCGTCTGTCGGTTGTGGCAGGACCCGGTCTGCGTGTTCTCTCAGCAAGGATCGTAGGAGGGAGAAGAGGGGGAGTAGGGCAACGAAGAAAGCGGGTTTAATTGTGGAGAGCGACTCACGGAAACTTGCTGATTGTCCAAAAATACCAGGTGAAACTGTTGGAGCCTGGATTTGCTGAGGTCAGAGAGAAATCTAGAGGCTAAAAGATCGCCAAGGCGATGAGGTGAGAAGATGGTCAGGGGCTGACCATGAATCAGCTTTTTAGCATCAGCATACAATGTTGCCGCTGCCGCTAGGGCCCGCAGGCAGGGGAACCATCCCCTGGCTGTGGGGTCAAGTTGTTTGGATATGTAAGCAATAGGCAGCAGTTCGGGGCCAATCAGTTGAACCAAGGCTCCAAAGGCTATCCCTCCCTTTTCATCAGTGTATAGATGGTGTGGATAGTTGGGATTTGGGAGAAAGAGAGGGGGTGCAGCCAATAGGGTTGAGCGTAAAGCGTGGAAGGCCTTAGTCACTTCGGTGGGGGAAGACAGCGGTCCTGTGGGAGCCTCTTTAGCAGCGGCACATAGGGGTTTGGCCAGGGTGGCGTAATTCAGGACCCAGTGTTGGAAGAACCCCGTCAGTCCTAGGAAGGACAATATCTGGTCTCCGTTGGCTGGAGGACAGATGGACCTGAGGAGGCTACACCGATCTGCTGTCAGGGCCTTAGTGGTAGGGGTGATTTGGAAGCCTAGATAGACAACAGAAGTCTGAGTCAGTTGGGCCTTGGATTGTGAGGCTCTGTAACCCTGGGAGCCGAGGAAATTAAGAAGAGTTGCAGAATGTTGTTGGGAGGTTTCTTCTGAGGGGCTGCAAAGGAGCAGGTCGTCTACATATTGGAGGAGGGTGCTAGGGCGGAGTGAGCATCTGGCCAGGTCTCGGGACAGAGCCTGTCCGAAGTAGTGGGGACTGTCTCTGAACCCTTGAGGGAGTACGGTCCATGTGAGTTGTGTGGTCAGCTGGGTGTCGGGGTCAGTCTAGGTAAAAGCAAAGAGGAATTGGCAGTCGGGGTGGAGTGGGATGGTAAAAAAGGCATCCTTGAGGTCAATAACGGTGAAATGAGAGGTTTTGGGAGGTATGGAAGAAAGGAGGGTGTAGGGGTTAGGGACAAGTGGATGGGCAGGGACCACCGCCGAGTTGATCAGGCGGAGATCCTGCACTAGCCGGTAGTCTCCTGAAGCCTTTTGAACAGGGAGGATGGGCGTGTTACAGGGGGAAGTCGTGGGGATCAAAAGACCCTGTCCTCTGAGACGGTCGATGATGGGCTTTAGTCCCCTGAGGTTATGAGTAGACAAAGGAAACTGGGGCCTGGCTGGGAAGCAGGTGGGGTCTCTTAGCCGGATGAGGACTGGAGGGTGGTGCCGAGCCACCACCGGGACTCGGGTGTCCCAGACCTCAGGATTAACAGAAGAGGTTGGAGGGTCAACAAGTAACATTAGGAAGGCCCCTGATGTGGGAGCCGATCCTGGAGTTAGGTGAAGAATGGCCTTTAGCTTAGCGAGTATATCTCTTCCTAAGAGAGGAGTAGGGCAGGAGGGGATGACCAAAAAGGAGTGGGTAAATAGGCAGGAATCTAATTGGCAGGACAGTGGTTAGGTTTGGAGCGGACACGAGGGTTGGCCGTCAATGCCCATAACCGAAACCTGGGAAGGACGTAAAGTGCCCCCGAAAGAGGGAAGGACTGAATAGGTAGCCCCCGTATCAACTAGAAAGTTGATAGACTTACCCGCTACCTGGAGCGTTACCCTGGGCTCGGCTTGGGTTATCGGGGTTCCCGAGTCTGGGCGGCGTCAGTCATCATTGGAGCTCAGCAGCTCGAAGGCCGGAGGAGGGCAGGAGGTCTCCCTGGGGCGCTCTGGTCCCCGGCCCCTAGAGGTCGGGGCCCGAGAGGCCTGGGGACAGTCACTAGCCCAGTGTCCTCACTGTTTGCACAACGGGCACGGCTTGGAAGGAGGCCGCGGATTGGGGCACATCTTGGCCCAGTGTCCTTCTTGGCCGCACTTGAAGCAGGCCCCCGGAGGGGGGTTTTGGGACCCCGAGCCCGCCGCCGGCCGCAGGGCCGCTACTAAGGCCTGGGTTTGTTGGTTTAGGAGGCTTGCCTGAAATTTGGCCTCTTGCTTGAGCCTTGCCTTTCGGCTGGCCTCAGCAGTTTCTTCACGGGCGTTATAAACTTTAAAGGCCATTTTTACCAGGTCTCGAATAGGGGTCTGAGGGCCATCCTTGGCCTTGGCCAGCTTTTTTCGGATGTCAGGTGCGGATTGGGAGGTAAAATGATTGGCCAAGGTAGCTGCCCCAATGGGGGACTCAGGGGACAGTCTGGTGTATTGAACAAGGGCCTCAGTCAGCCGATTAAGAAACATGGCTGGGTTTTCGTCGGGCCCCTGAGTCACATTTAGTTTGAGGAGGTTTACTACCTTATGAGAGGACGTTTCCATTCCATCGAGGATACACTCTATCATATAGCGTACCTGCAGCTGGCTGCCACCCCCTTCTTGGTAGTTCCAATCAGGGTTGGTGTCAGGAACTGCCTGAGCTCCCGGGGGGCTCTAGGGGGAGGGGTTGGCACAGAGCCGCTGGTCGGCCTGAGCCTTGGCTGCCGTCCAAATGGCCTGCCTCTCTTCGGGGGTGGTGGTAGATCCCAGGATGACATATATGTCCTGCCATGTTAAGGCATAGGCGCGGGTCAGACCAGTAAACTGCTTAATGTACTGAGTGGGGTTGGAGGAAAAGGATCCCAGCTTGGCCTCAATCTGTGCTAAGTCCTGGAGAGAGAAGCGGACGTGGACCTGGGCCAGGCCATCGGCTCCGGCTACTTGTCGCAGGGGGAGTAGCCGGGCTGGGGGAGGGGGAGGGGAGGCACCTGGAGGGTTGCTGTGGGAGCGAGTGTGGGAGCTAACCGGAGAAGGGGAGGGAGTGACGAGGGGGAGGGGAGGATACAAGATAGGGTTAAGGGCCGGAGGATCTGGGGCCAGCGGTGGAGCCTCGGGGGCGGAAGCAGGAGCAAAAGAGGCCGGAGTAGGGTTAGAGGGGGAGGGGTTAGGAGGGGCTGGAGAGGAGGGGGAGGAGGTAGGAGGGGCCAGAGTGGAAGGGGAGGGGGCAGGAACCGGAGAGGAAGGGGTGGGGGCCGTGGGAGATGCATAGGGAGGGGAGGCCACCAGATCTTCTGGGGGAACAGAGAAAGCAGAGGACTCAGAGACGGGAGGAGTTGGCTTGGTCCGGGAGGGTGGAGTCGGGGGGGCCATGGTGAGTAGGATTTGGCTGGGAGCGCACGTGGTGCACAGGGTGGGGCGAGAGCGCAACGCCCAAAAGGCCTGAACATAGGGGTCCTCAGACCATTTTCCCATTCTCCGGCAGTAATTATCTAAATCACGGAGGACGTCAAAGTCTAATGTCCCTGTGGCTGGCCATTGTGAGCCATTATCTATGGAATACTGAGGCCAGGCCTGTGAACACAGAAAAGTGAGCTGCTTGGGGCGGATATATCCCTTTAGTCTTAGGGTCCGCAGGTTAGCCAGCAGGCACTCTAAGGGAGTGGAGTACTGGGGATCGGGTTTGGAGGCTGTCGATCCCATGGCGACCACAGGGCATGGAGGCAACCCCCGCTGTCCGAACGTCTTCGGACGAGTCAAGGGGAGCCGGAGGCCCGTGTAGTTGCGGGGAACGTCTTCCTCCCGACCGCAGGGACCCGGAAAGGCCGAAGCCGGCGGTCTACTCAGCCGCTGGGGACGTCTCCCCACCAGCTGGTGACCGGAAAGGCCGAAGCCAGAGGCCGAAGCCGGAGGTCTACTCAGCTGCTGGGGACGTCTCTCCACCAGCTGGTGACCGGGAGAGCCCAGTAAGTGCGCACCCGTTACTGGGCCCTAGGAGGTGGTCGCCAGGGAGGGCAGGCCCCAAAGCCGAAGGGACTTACCCCGTATCCTGCCGTCCGGGGGGGTTGGTCAGCCACCTGGGTCAGAGGCTTTCGCGGCGGTGGAGCTCAAGGGGGCCTCAACGGCGAGTGCCGGGGGCCCTCACCTCGGGCCTCACGTTGGGGCGCCAGATGTTAGAAAAAATGCCGCGGGAGGGAAAAAGCCACCTCTAAGAACCGGTGGTAAAGGCCTTTATTAAGCGTCGCTCTCGGGCAGAACTCCCGGGGGCGGGGGAGTGAGGAGACAAAGGGAGTCTGCGAGGTATGAGGGGTGGGGAGGGGTTTTATAGTCAGGGCCGGCGTCCAAGCCAGGTCTTCCCATATAAGGAAGAAAGCGCGGGCTACAGCGGCGGTTGGTGTCCAAGGGCTCCGTGTCGGCACCTGACTGGACCAGGCTGCAGGGGGCCGGCTCATGGAAGTTTAGCCAGCCACCGGAATTTGCCTTGAGGCACTTTTCCGGGGCATGCCTCAACATCCCCGACCTTTCACTTCTATTTCTACCTGGACATCTTTCCACTTTTGTAGGTAGATGCTGGTTATTTCTCACTTTCTTTATTGCCCAGGAGGGCTTGGGTTGTTCCTGCTTTTCTTAGGTTCTCTTCCAGTCCTGTCCCTCCCTCCTCCTGCTCTTGTGGTCGACAGAGCACAGGTCTCCCTTCCTCCTGCTCCTCCTTTCACGTCCGCATTAGTTTTCCTTCTTGGACCTTGGTTTCCCTGCCTGGGACAGAGGAACACAATTGGCTCTGCCCCCTCTAAGCCAGATGGAGGTGGGAATAGCCATGTCCAAGAGACAGGGGGTTACAGGAAACATGAAGACCAGGGAAGAGGAGACCCATAAGAATCAGTGCCGAGAAGCAGGATGACTGAGAAGCAGATCTAGGCCAGAGACAGAGACGAAGTCTCCTTCCCTCTCCCAAGCAGGGCAGTCAGCCTCGAAGAAAGCGGAACAAGAGGAAAGGTGGCATACCGTCTAGTTTCTCTGATGTACAGAAAATACATCAGGGCTGCTATCAGAGCCACCACAGCCACGATGCCGACAATGGCACCAGCTGAGAGGTCAGAGGAACTTTCGGGTGTCGGCTTATCTGTTGTGGAAAGAAAAGAGAAGAATGAATGAATGAAGGCGACATTATTTTACAGTGTGAGGGGCTCAGGAAATAACTCAATATGAAATAAATACTCTCTGCTTGTTCCTCCAAGGTATAAACTTTCTGTGGAAGGTTGCTGTGAGGTGAGTAACCGCCTATATCCTTGCGATTTTTTCCTCTCTGATTGTATTTCTAGGTTGGTGACCACATTCCTCAATTCCAACCTGGCTTTTCTGCACTCATATGTTTGAAGTCTTTGGAAATGTAAGAAGGACTGATGATGGTTATTTTTGTATGTTATCACTTCCCATCTTTTCATGGTTACATCTTTACCTGGGTACCAGGTATGGCTGCCCATGAATATACAGGTGCATTACAAAAGGTGTCTTACAAAAGTGTGAGTTCCTGAGTCATGTCTGATTCACTGTGACCCCATGGAGTGTAGCCTGCCAGGCTCCTCTGTCCATGGGATTTCCCAGGCAAGAATACTGGAGTGGGTTGCCATTTCTTTCTCCTGGGGATCTTCCTGAACGGGGTCCTCTCGACCCAGGGATCGAACCCGGGTCTCTTGCGTTGCTGGCCGACTCTTTACCATCTGAGCCATTGGAGGTGTCTTATGCTTGGGACTTAAATGATGGAAGGCCCTCTGAATTCACTATCCCTTTTCACAGAGACCACCCTTCACACAGCTTTCCAGCAGGAATATGAAATCAATCCCAATTCTGTGAGACATAAATTTTTGTGTGTGATGGGTGACTTTTAATTCAAGGGCTCCTTGCCAGCTTTGCAGATATCTCTTAGAACTGCACTGCAGCCTGAAACTTCCTCCTTCCTAGGGACCCAATGTGCATCCTGCTCTGAGGACCCTCCCAGGCTCCTCCCACTCCTGCCTCACTTTCCTTCACAGGCATTTTCCGCAAGGCATGTCTTAGATGTCTAATCCCATCCTGGCTGCATCTCATGGAATGAAATTATCATACTAGACATGAAACCTTGTACTCAGCCCCCCTGTTTCCTTTCTTCCATATTTAGGAAGTAACATGTTCCTGTGGATCTTTGTGCTTTCCCTCCCCACATATATAACACCTTTTGTCTGTTTCTTCTTTTTCACTTCAGTGGTCCTCACCGTTCAACTCAAGACTGAAAATCAGTGCTAATGTGAGCTCATGATGTACATACTCTGTGCCAGGCTCTGTGCTATATATTTGCCAAATATCTCATTTAATTCATATAATAACCCAGTCAGATAGACATTATTTCCATTTTATAGATGGAAAATCTGAGGTTTACAGTGGTGGAGAACCTAAAGCCATGTGGCTAATGAGATGTGGATCGAGAGTCAAGTCGTCCGAGGAACACCTGACTGTATACAGCCTAATGAAGTCAAGAAGGCCCCCTGGAGAAGGAAATGGCAACCCACTCCCATCTTCTTGCCTGGGAAATCCCATGGACAGTGGAGCCTGGTGAGCTATAGTCCATGGGGCCTCAAAGAGTTGGACAGAACTTAGTAACTAAACATCAGCAACAACAATGATAATAGTAATAATTATAGCAGCTAAATTGTTTGGAAAATGTTCCCCATGTTGATGTATTGCTAAGGGTTTAGTTGAATCTTACATTAAATCTGTGAAAAAATGCCATAAAGAAGGTTCTTTTATTGCAGTTCTCCCTTGAGGACTCTGAGGCTGAGAGAAGTGAAGAATCTCGTGCAAGAATTTATAATTGTAAATGCTTATATTAAAAGAAGGATCTGAAGTCAGCAACCTAAATTTACAACTTGAGGGACAAGAATAAAAACTAAACCCAAAGCTAGCAGAAGGAAGGAAATAATAATAATTAGAATGGAGATAAACAAATTAGAGGATGCAGAAACAGTAGATTGAATCAACAAAACTAGTATTTTGTTCTTCAAAAAGATTAACAAAATTGACAAATCTTTAACAAGATTGACTAAGAAAAAAAGAGAAGATTCAAATTATAAAAATCAGAAATGAATGTGGAATCATTACTACTAATTCTACAAAAATAATACAAAGTATAAGAGTCCTAGGAATAATCCTATGCCAACAAATTGGATCATCTGTGAAATGGACAAATTCCTGGATACATGAGAGCTACGAAGATGTAATCATAAAGAAATAGAATATATGAACAGACGTATAAAGTAAGGAGGTTAACTAAATAAAACCATTTGAAAGAAACCCACTAACCTTTTAGGATAAAACACTCAAAACTGGGAAATAAAGGAAACCACCTCAACATAATAAAGGCCATATATAAAAATCCCACAGCTAACATATCCTAAATGGTGAAAGAGTGAACATTTATTTTCTGAGATCAGGAGCATGACAACAATGCCTGCTGTTTCCAACTCTATTCAAAATAGTATTGGACATACTAGCCAGAGGGATTAGGCAAGAAAAAGAAACAAAAGACATCCAAATTGCAAAAGAAGAATAAAATTATTTCTGTTTGCCATTGACATGACCTTATATGTAGAAAATTATAAAGATTTCCCAGAAAACTGTTAGAACTAATAAACAATTCATCAAAGTTGAAGGGCACTAAATCAACATGTAAAGATCAGTTGCTCTTATATACAATAAAATATTCAAAAAGGAAGTTAAGAAAATTTTATTCTATTTTGATATGAAAAATAATATCAAAAGAACAAAATACTTAGGAATTAACAAGGAAGGTGAAAGATTTATACATTTAGGAGTTATAAATAAGCACTACTGAAAGAAATTAAAGAAGATGTAAACAAGAGGAATGGATAAAGAAGATGTGGTACATATATGTACCATGGAATATTACTCAGATATTAGGAGAATGCAATAGTCCCATTTGCAAAAACATGGATGGACCTAGAGAGTCTCATACTAAGTGAACCAAGTTGGACAGAGAAAGACAAATACCATATGCTATCACTCATAAGTGGAATCTATTTTAAAAAGTGATACAAATGAACTTATTGACAAAACTCAAACAGACTCAACATATTTAGAAGACAAACCTATGGTTACCAAAGGGGAAATGTGTGTGTGTGGGAATAAATGAGGAGCATGGGGTCAACATATACATACTACTATATATAAAATAGATAACCAACAGGGACCTACTGTATAGCATGGGGAGCTCTACTCAATATTCTGTAATAATCTATATGGCTAAAGAGTCTGGAAAAGAATGTATATATGTATACGTATAACTGAATCACTTTACTATACACCTGAAACTGACACAAGATTGTAAAATAAACTCCAATAATTTTTTTTAAAAAAGAGACAAATGGCCAATAATCACATGAAAAGATGCTCCACATCACCAGTAATTAGGGGAATGCAAATCAAAACCACAGTGAGATATCACTTCTTACCCTTTAGAATGGTTGTGGAAAAAAAAAAAAAAGCAAACAGAAAACAAGAAGTGTTTGCAAGCATGTGTAAAAGTTGAAACTTTTGTGCATTGCAGGTGAGAATGCAAAATACTACAACCACCATGGAAAACTACATGGTCATTCATCAAACAGTTGGACAAACAATTGCCATTTGATCCAGTGATTCCACTGGTGGTTGTGTGCCCAAAAGACTGAAAGCGGAACTTCCCTAGTGGTCCAGTGGTTAAGAATGCACCTTCTAATGCAGAGGACATGGGTTCAATCCTTGGTCAGGGAACTAAGGTCCCAGATGCCTCGGAGCAACTAAGCCCGAGAACAGGAGAATCCATGTGCCTCAGCAAGAGAAGCCATCACACTGCAACTAAAGAAAGCCTGCACACCAGAATGAAGAGCCCGCACGCTGCAATGAACACCCAGCACAGCCACAATAAAAAAGATTGAAAGCAGTGATTGAACAGATACTTAGAAACCCATGTTGATGGTAGCATATTCACAAAAGGTGGAAACAATTTAAAAGACAATCAACTCATGAATGATCAAATGTTGTGTATAGATACAAGGGAATATACTTCAGCCTTTCAAAAGAATGAAACTCAGACATATGCTAAAATATGGATGGGACCCTGAAGACATAATGCTAATAAGTGAAATAAATCAGACCCAAAGGGATAATTATAATGTTATATGATTCCACTACTTTGGCCATCTGATGCAAAGAGCCAACTCATTGGAAAAGACCCTGATGCTGGGAGGAGAGCAGGAGGAGAAGGGGATGACAGAGGATGAAATGGTTGGATGCCATCATCAAACTCAATGGACATGACTTTAAGCAGTCTCTGGGAGATGGTGAAGGACAGGGAAGTCCGGTGTGCTACAGTCCACAGGGTTGCTAAGAGCTGGACACGACTGAGTGACTGGACTATAACATGATTCCACTTATACCAAATGACTATCATAATCAAATTCATAGGGACAAAGAAAGTAGAATGGTGTTTACCAGGGCTTGAGGTGGGGGACTTCTAGAAGTTATTGTTTAAGGGGTACAGAGTTTTTAATAAGATGAAAAAGTTCTGAATGGATAGTGGCAATGTGAATGTACTTAATGCTACTGACCTGCAGTCTTAAAAATGGCTAAAATTATATATTTTATGTATTCTTCACATTAAAAAAATGGTAACAGCAAAAAACAACAACAACGAATCTTGTGAAAGTTACACTAAAATGCTAAACCCAGGAGAAGAAACTGTATTTGATTCAGAGATTGAGCTGTTACTCATTCTGCCACCTGTTTACTGTGTGCCTGTATTCAGTTGCTCAGTTGTGTCTGACCCCTTGCAACCCTATGGACTGTAGTCCGCCAGGCTCCTCTGTCCATGGGATTTCCCAAGCAAGAATACTGGAGTGGTTTGCCATTTCCTCCTCCAGGGGAGCTTCCCAACCCAGGGATCAAACCTTCGTCTCCTGCATTGCAGGAGGATTCTTTACCACTGAGCCACCTCGGAAGCCCTGTAGTGATCTCATTTGATATTCTGCCCACCGTGACCTCTCTCCATTTTCCACACGATTGTTAGGATAATCCACAGAGAAAGATATAGTATAAGGTAAATGGTCACTTACATTTCACATGCAGCCTGAGGGGGTCACTTTTGCTGGAGTTGCCCCTGTTGGAGACCTCACACTGATAATCCCCGTTGTCTTTTCTGCTGACGGGGTCTATGGTGAGGGTGCTATTGTCCTGGGACAGTGTCATCCCCCTTGTGAGGAGGAGACTCTGGCCTTTGAAAAACCAGTGTATGGAGACCCCAGTCTCATCTGTGAGGCAGGTCAGGACCGCGAGACCCTCATGTTCTGCGACTGTGGTGTTGCTGGCTTGGAGGGAGGGCCGTGCCACTGGGTCTGTGGAGAGACAGAGGGGTGACTGCTGAGAGTGGGTCAGGGGCCTGGGCCATGCTCCCTCTCAGAGATCTCAGCCAGCCCCGGGCCCCAGTACCTCTGTTAAGGTGCCCAGAGGATGGCCCTGAATCTGTGATCAAGGAATGGAGTCTGTCTTCATTGATGATCTGTAAGGAGAGGACTGTCCCTCCTGTCTGACCCCCAGGTACCCTGGGATGACCCCTGACTAGTCTCCCTGGACATCTCTGTAGTATCAGCACCGGGACCCTCTTCTCAGCCCATATGTCTAACATCCTCATCATCAAGTGGAGTTTGTTGGTTTTTTTTTAAGTTAACTTTCCTGGACCTTTTCCCACGATTTTCTTTGACTATCAAAAAATTCAGGGACTTCCCTGGTGGTCCAGTGTCTAAGACATCACACTCCCAATGCAAGGGGCTTGGGTTTGATCCTTGGTCCGGGAACTAGATCCCACATCCTGAAACGAAGAGTTTTTGTGCCACAACCAGAAGATCTCACATGCCACAACTAAGACCCAATGCAGCCAAATAAGTAAATAAAAATACCTAAATTGAAAAAAATTCAAAAACCCAGCCTAACCTGCTCTCCATGCTGAGTCTCAGGGGAAGGACTGGACTCCGCCCCTGCTCAGATGTGCCAGGGGCTGAGCCCTGGCCGGTGACCTGCTGAGAAACCCTGGCCTCAGGGAGCTGGGAATCATCCGCCCCAGTCAGCCCCGCCTGGGAGGCCAACAACCACCAGCGGCCCAGGTTCTTCGTGGTCGCTGGTGCGGGGACCCTGGGACAGGGTCTGGGGAGGGGCTTCCCCGTGGGCCTGAGCTTCTCTGTGAGGATCCCTCAGGTCAGGCCCCTACTGAGACCTGCAGGGTCCTCCTCAGGTTCACGGTTGCAGGGAGGGACCCAGGGGGACTGGACTGAGAGTTCTCTCCCTCTGCTGAGTGCCTCCCATCAGACCGTCCTTCTTTCTGCACGGTGTTTACAGGGTCCAGATACCCTGAGTGGAATTCTGACCCACTGGAATTCGCCTCCACTGTGTGTGTCCTGCACTAAATCTTCAAACCCCAACACGGGACATAATGTAGAGGCTAGATGGAGGCACCATCCGGGTCTGTCAGAGCAAAATTCAACTGCTTCCCACCCCAACACCCCAAAGTAAGAGGAAGCACTCACGGTGTACGTTGAGGTGTCCAGTCTGTCTTTCTGTCTGTAAATCATTCTTTGAAATGAGCAGGGTGTAGGATCCTGTGTCTTTCTGGGTGATGTTCTGGATCAGCAGGGTTCCATTGGGGTAAAGTGTCTCCCGAAGGCCATGTGCAGACCCTTTGGCAGTTGCATTATTGGCTACTCCATATGATGCAATTAGCTGGATGTTTTCTATCCTTTCTCCTCTGTACCAGGAATAGCGTAGAGTTTTCTCTGTCACGTTGTGGGCAAGTAGCAGGACATTGGATCCTTCTGTAGCAAGGGGTGGCACCGTTTCAATAGAGAGCTGGGTAGTGGTGGGCAGGGTCCAGAAAGTTAAGAGTGAGGCTAGGAGGGAAGAGAGAGGAATCAGTTAATATTCTGACCTTTGTGGGGGATGGGGAAATGGTGCCCTGGGTCCTAAGCTGGTCTCTCCATCCCTCAAGCCTTAGTGTGTGTGTGTGTGTGTGTGTGTGTGTGTGTGTGTGTGTGGTTCAAGCTTAGTAGCATGACCCCCATCACTTCGGCCCCTCTGGGCTCTGTATTTCCTCTGTTTCCCCAGTTTTCCCTCGGCTCACACCCTCACTGCCCTCACACAACTGCTCACACTCAGGGGCCTCTTGGGAGATGTCCTTCTCCCCGACCACCTGCTCTAAAGACCCTCCGTGTTCACTTGTTGACCCTTCCCTCCTCCATTTCCTGCATGACGCCTGTCAGCACCTGACAGCACATTCTAGATCTCTCTGCCTGTCTGTCTTCCTCCCCACAGAGTGTAAGCTCCGTGAGGGCAGGGGCTTGTCTGATCCTGCTTGAAACGCAGTGCCAGGACCAGGCTCCAGACATTGTACCTGGGGATGAAGGAATGAGGGGTCCCAGGAATTCACAGCCTGGTTTTGTCAGTTTCTGAGAAACCCTGCTGGGTAAGGACAATGTTTAGTGTCACGGTTAAGTGTTTTCTGTAGTGACACCCAGACATAAGTTATTATTATTGTCATCAGTTTTCAACAGTTACTGCTCAGTGAAGAATAACTTGTAAAAGCTACACTAGTTGAAGTTTTCCTGCCCCTCACCAGTTCTAGTTCATGGAGCGTCTCCTGTGGCTGAGCCCCCCACCCTCCCTGCTCCCCTGTCCTCTGCCCTCAGGTCTGAACAGAAGCACTCTGTCCCCTCTCAGAGCCCCGTCTCCCCCAGTGATCCCACCCAGTCTCCTGTTCTCCCTGAAAATTGTCTCTGCCCACTCCCTGAAAATTGTCCCCACTCACCTGCCAGCAGGAGCCTGTCCCAGGGGACACACCCTCTGCGGGAAGGGCCTGAGGGGGGCTCCATGGTGCCTGCTGTCTGCTGCCTCTCTCTGTCTGTGAGGAGAACTTCTGCTCCAGAAAGGCTCACAGGCACTGCAGCCACTCTGTTAGCTCTGCTGTCCTTCCAGCTCTGTGATAGGCTTGGCCCTAAGGAAGGTTCACTTCGCTAAGTCACGTGGACCGGGGGCGGGGCCTCACTCTCAGTTGGCTCCCCCTTCCCCACCTCTCTCATTCCCGCCTGCCTTCTCTCGTGTTCCTTCTTCCCTTTCTGTTACATTTCATTTGCCTGGGAAGCGATGCTGTTCCTGCCTTTCTCAGCTTGACTTCTCACCCTACACACACACACACACACACACAGACGCATGCAGTTTCCCCCACTGTTGGGGAGAGCACCTCCCTGTGGCTCCTGTCCTGGGCGTTACCCCGTAGGTCTCAGTTGGGGGGTGTAGTCAGCCTCCCTGCTTCCACAGTCTCCAGCCTCATGTTCCCCTTCTGGCCTTCCCCCGCAGAGCAGGAGCCTGGGGGGTAGAGAGGAGGTGCATCGGGAACTATAGTCACAGGGACAGTGTCCCCACGGTGCATGGGAACCACCTGTGGCGCTTCATGAAGACTTTGAACCCCCCAGAGGGACCTTAGGAAAGCTGCTTCAGCAGCCACACTGGTCACATGCTCGCCCATCCTGGCTGAGACTCCAGAATGTGGGGTGGGAGCAGCCTCTGCCCAACGTCGATGCACAGGGAGGGTCTGTAGATCCTGTTAAAATGCAGAGCCTGACTCAGCAGGGGTGGGGTGGACCTGAGAGTCTGCATCTGACAAGCTCTCAGGTGATGCTGACCATACTGGACTGTGGAGCACACTTTCTATAGCAAGGCTGATGGTGACAAGTCAACTGAGAGGCCGCTGCCCTCCCCCCAGTGGCCGCCTCTGCCGTGTTCTGGTCTGGGGTTTGCCAGCACAACACAGAGACCCCAGGATCTCCGAAGCAGGATATTATTTCCCTTTGTAACACTGGGGGCTTCCCTGGTGGCTCAGCTGGTAAAGAATCCGCCTGCAATGCAGGAGACCAGGGTTCAATCCCTGGGTAGGGGAGATCCTCTGGAGGAGGGCATGGCAACCCACTCCAGTATTCTTGCCTGGAGAATCAGATGGACAGAGGAGCCTGGCGGGCTACAGCCATGGGGTCGCAAAGAGTCAGAGGCGACTGTCACGTTGAGGGTCTTCCCAGGGTTCTCAGAGGCTGTGAGAAGGTTGTGTTCTATTCCCATCGGAAGCCTCCAGAAAAGGACTGAGGGGCTGGAAAGGGGGCGTGAGTAACGCCGGGTGAGAGGGATCCTCCTTCTTTCTCCTTGGGGGTCCAGTGGAGCCACAGCTTCCAGGGTGTGGCCTGAAGGAATAGTAGTTGCTAATGGTGTGAAGTGGGCCCACGCCTGGCTGTTTGGAGGAGGTGCTGGAGTCCAGTGTGGGGGGCGTGGAGAGCGAGGAGGACCGTGGACTGAGGTGACACTGTTGAGGGTCTGACTGCTGGGCTGAGGGAGGTCTGAGACCCTTGGGGAGACTCTAGGCCGTGGAGGAACTCTGCTGCCCTCTGGTGGCCAGGGCAGGAAATGCAGCCATCCCCACACCACGTGGTTCTGCCTAACCTCATGGATTATCGAGGGTCTTTGTTGCTGTGTCGGAGAAGGCAATGGCACCCCACTCCGGTATTCTTGCCTGGAGAATCCCAGGGATGGGGGACCCTGGTGGGCTGCCGTCTATGGGGTCGCACAGAGTCGGACACGACTGAAGTGACTTAGCAGCAGCAGCGGCTGCAGCAGCAGCGGTTGTTGCTGTCTATGGCCTTTCTCTAGTTGAGGAGCATGGGCTTCTCATTGTGGTGGATTCTCTTGTTGCGGAGTTCCCTGCCTGAGTTTCCTTATTATTATTAAAAATGAAAATGTTTTTTGTACTTTTGGTCGCGCTGGGTCTTTGTGGCTGCACTCAGGTTTTCTCTCGTTGCGGTGAGCAGGGGCTACCCTTCGGTGCGGGGCACATTGCGGTGGCGTCTCTGGTTGCGGAGCAGAGGCTCCAGGGCACGCGGGCTTCCGTAGCTGTGGCTCTCGGGCTCAGTAGCTGTAACACTGAGCTTAGTTGCTCTGAGGCGGGTGGGATCCTCCCGGCCCAGGGATCAAACCCGTGTCTACTGCATTGGTGGGTGGATTCCCAACCTCTGGACCACCAAGGCAGCCATGGATGGTAGTTTGGGCAGAGACATTTGCTTGCAGAGAAGGCAGATCTGTATCCAGAGTACCTGCCTGTCCCAGTAAGAACAGAAGGCTGCCCTTTTATCATGGAGAAGGTTCACTGTAATCAGCCTGCCACCAGGTAACTGGCTGATCACCCTGGGGAGCAGTGCCCTACCTGAGGCCCGGCGGGTCTCGGGGCTGACAGACTGGGCCCTCAGCGGTGGCTGTAGCCAGGTCAGCCTTGGTGAGTGGAAGTCTGTGTTGCTGAGTCCACGTATGACATGCAACCTCACCGCCGTGGCCACTACATTCATGAGCCCACCAGTCGAAGGCAGGGGTAGCTGGGGAAAGAGGCTGACTAGGGTTTCCCTGGTGGTCCTGCCGTTGAAAATCTGCCTGGCAGCACAGGGGATGTGGGTTCGATCCCTGGTCTGGGGCAACTAAGCCCGTGTGCCACAACTACTGACCCTGGGCCCAGAGCCCACGGGCTGCAAGTACTGAGGACCGAGCACCCTAGAGCTTGTGCTCTGCAACAAGAGAAGCCACTGCAGTGAAGAGGACCGCCACTCACTGAATCTAGAGAAAGCCCACACAGCAATGAAAACCCAGCACAGCCAAAAATAAGTAAATAAATGTTTAAAAAAAAAAAAGGAGGCTGACAGGTGTCCACAGAACAGGTCATTCTATCCACTTGATTATTTAAATCTCCTGCTGAGGTGAACAGTGAGCATTCAGAGAGGTTTATCCATATATTTCTGCCCCAGATCTCCTTGACACCAATTTTCTAGTCATGTTCTTAACCAAATCCCTGACGGCCCAGCCAAGCCATTGGCCACAGCCCGTGAATCACTGTATAGTCACACCTCTGGCCATTCCTCCTTCCAGGTGAAATGGACAGTCAGGTGCACTGTCTGAAGTTTCTTCCCCTGCCCCTGCCCCCCCAGAGGATTTCTCTTCACTCTGGCTTTCAGGGAGGTTTCAGAAAGGGTCTATCGTGCCGCAGTTTTTCCCTTTCACGTGGTGTCTGCACATCAAGCAGAACTCTCTGTAAACTAGCCTCAAGTTTTCTCTTTTGCCATTGATTGGTCAGCGGGACTTCTCCAGGGGGCCACAGGTGTGGCTCAGAGAGAGAGGCCAGGTAACAGGAGAGGGATCCATGATACTTGGGCTACTACTTCTTTGTTAATTTAGTTTTGGCTGCGCTGGGTCTCTGTTGCTGTGGACGGCCTTCCTCTAGTTGTGGTGCGCGGGCTTCTCCTTGTGGTGGCTTCTCTTGTTGCGGAGTACAGGCTCCAGGCCCTCGGCCTTCGGTCCTTGAGGCCACAGGTCTAATTGCTCTGAGGCATTCGGGATCTTCTCGTACCAGGGATTGAACTCATGTCCCCTGCCTTGGCAGGCAGATTCTTAACCACTGGACCACCAGGGAAGTCCTGGGATTATTATTCAAAGATACAAGTCAGGAACAGACTTTCCAGGTGGCACTAGTGGTAAAGAACCCACCTGCCAATACAGGAGACATTAAGAGACACAGGTTTGATCCCTGGGTCAGGAAGATCCCCTGGAGGAGGGCATGGCAACCCATCCCAATATTCTTGCCTGGAGATTCCCAAGGACAGAGGAGCCCAGCGGGCCACAGTCCATAGGGTCACAGAGTCAGACCCGACTGAAGGGACTTTGCATGCACGCACGCATAACTTGGGAACAGCCAGATGCAAAGAGGTATGGGGACAAGAAGACAAGGCATGAGGAAAAGAGTCAGACATGACTTAGTGACTAAACAACAAGAATATTCCATCGTATATATGTATCACATCTTCTTTATCCATTCTGCTTTTGATGGCCACTGAGGTGGCTTCCATGTCCTGGCTATTGTAAGCAGTGTTGAAAAAGATACATACACCCCAAGGATTCTGGGTCTTTAAGCTAGGAATTGAGTGAGGGATGTGACTCTTTTTTTTCTTGATTTTATTCACCTTTTGTTCACTTGATTTAGAGCTCTTTCATGTATACGGGTCAAGTAAGAATTTGTTAGACTTCCTGTTTCTTTCATTTCAGTTAGCCAGTGCCTTTGTTCTCTGTTGAGTCAGACTCTTCTGATGGCAGCATTGACTCTACTGTCCATTATGGTGAGCACGGCCCACCTTCCCTTTGGTGATTAAGTACTGGCTCAAGAGACATGAATTTGAGTGAACTCTGGGAAATAGTGGAGGACAGAGGAACCAGGTGTGCTTCAGTCCATGGAGTCACAAAGACTTTGACACGACTTAGCAACTGAACAACAAACGCCTCTTAGACCTGCTGCCTCTCGAGCCAGTTACCCCCATTGCATTGAGGTTTCCAACTTCTGTGGCAGAGGTTCCCACTGTAATTTCTGAGCTCCAGAGAAGAGTCATCGCAGAGCTAGCTCTTCAAGGCTGCTGGGGCTTCCTTACAAAATCATATCTCACTGTCGTGGTGAAAGCTGTGTGCTCTGAACTCTCCCAGGGTATTGGTGAGAAGATCTCAAATGATAAATCCATACAGCATTCCAATCTAAGTCTTTGGGTCCCTGTCTCTGAGTAAATGGTCTCTTCTGTGGTGCAGAGACCTCCTTGTGTTTCCATCAAGATAAACATAGATAGGTGGAAAACTTAGCAGTAACCTAGTGAGCTGAGTGGGAAAAACTCAGAGGTATTTTTCTCTGAGAAGGCCTTCAGGGGCTCAACCCAGAAGCCCCAGAGGAGCCCCAGAGAGAGGAGAGAATACCTCACACAGAGTCCCAGGTGCTCCTGGAATAACTGAGGGGAATAAGGCAGATAAGGAGATGCTCTCGACCTCTGGTCAGGCATGACACAGTCAGTCTGGAGGGTCCCCCTCTGGGGTGTCTGTTTTCCTCAGGAGTAGCCTCATCCATGAAGTCTTGTGTGTGTGTGTGTTTAAACCAAGTATGTTTTATTTGTCTGTTCAGTTTTCGCTGTGCTGGGTCTTCGTTGCTCAGGTCTTTCCCTAGTTGCGGTGCTCGGGCTTCTCACTGCAGTGGCTCCTCTTGTTGCAGACAATGGGCTCTGGGGCACGTGGGCTCAGTAGGTGTGACTTCCGGGCTCCAGAGCACAGGCTCGATAGCTGTGGAGCACATGCCTGGTTGCCCCGCGGCATGTTCGGTCTTTCCCGATCAGGGATCAAACCCATGTCTCCTGCAATGGCAGGTGGATTCTTCACTACTGAGCCACCAGAGAAGCACAGGATCATTTTAAAGCAAAGGCATGTCTATCGTTTTGTCTAAGGATGGTGGTTACTCTCCTCGCCAAATCATTCTGTGTCCACGCCTGGGAAATTCCATGGTGGGCTCCAGCCACGGGGTCACAGAGAACCGGACATGACGGAGCGCACCAGGGTCATGGTGCTGCTGCTTCCCCGTCACTGCAGTCCTGTCTGACTCTCTGTGACCCCGTGCACTGTGGCCCCCAGGCGCCTCTGTCCATGGGGTTTCCCAGGCAAGAAGGCTGGAGTGGGTTGCCGTTTCATTCTCCAGGGGATCTTCCCGACCCAGGGATCGAAGCCCCATCTCCTGTGTCTCCTGCATGGCAGGCGGATTCCTTACTGCTGAGCCACCGGGGAAGCCCCCCCACTCGGGGTCTTGAGGACACTTACGGGCAGAGTGAGTCTAGCAGTTCCCACAGTGGGGGTGGGGTGTGGTGTGGGAGACACCTTTATGTGTCCTGATGTCACCATCTGGCTCAGATAGTGCTCTGGGCACCAACTCCTGGGCCAAGATGGGCTCTGACCTGCCCGCTGGGCAGTCAGCGCAGGATGCCTGCCGCCCAGTAGAACTCTGGGGGGACGGGATTGGCCACATTCCCTTGGTCCCACACTTCAAAAGGGTTAGAACGGTGAATGTCAGCTTAAGTGAATTTTATCTCAAAAACAAAAAATTTCAGAGAGGATCCTACCCCTTACCTTGTGACAAGGTGGCGCCAAAACACCGCTGGGCATGTCCGTGAATGTCCATTTCTTCACTCCCCAAGCACTCCCATAGTAATTATACAGGGGCCGAGGCAGGAGTCCACCCATCTACCATCGTTCTTTCCTTTATTCCTACTATGAGCACTTTCAGTGTCAATTCCTCGCAAAGGCGTCGCGGCACCACTGACAAGCCCAGCTAGACCCATCCTGCCTGCATGTCAGGTACTTAGGGATCCGCAGGACACATGATGGGAGCACAGAACCGGTCCTGAGCATGAAGTTACAGACGAAGGAGGAGAGGGCCGGGGAAGGGGGGCTTCAGAGGGGGATTCTGGGGTTCACCCGCGGAGATTTGGACGAACTGTGGCAGAGGGCAGTGAGTCTGGCTGTAAGAGGGGAAGGAACAGGTTTACGGGGGAAGGGGAAGAGGCCATCCCATGCAGGGACTGCGCAGGCAGATACAGGGAGGCACCAGCAAGTCCCGATGGACCAAGAGTGATGAGGGGACGAATCATGTGGAAATGAGACTGCAAGGAGCAGGGGAGAGGGAGCTCTTGGGGGAAGGTCAGACGAAAGAGATGGTAGCTTTTCTGAGGATTGGTGTGTTCTGTGGGATCTTTTGGAGGTGACGCTCATGGTAAAGAACCCATGTGCCAATGCAGGAGACGTAAGAGATGCGAGTTCGATCCCTGTGTGGGGAAGATCCCCTGGAGGAGGTCATAGCAACTCACTCAGTATTCTTGCCTGGTGAATTCCCATGGACAGAGGAGCGTGGTGAGCTACAGTCCATGGGGTCACAAAGAACTGGACATGACTGAAGCGACTTAGTATGCATGCATGGACGCACATGGTGTCTTTTTCCTCGAGAGCCTGGACTGAAGAGGCCAGGAGGGCTCAGGGCACTGGAAGGGAACAAGGAGCAACTGTTCATGACATGTCTACCACCTGTGGTTGCTTCTTCCTGCTCGTATTTGTGTGGACATCAGCCAGCCCCATTTTCTGTGTCCCTTCCTGCATTTGCAGAGGAAAAAAGTTGGAGAGCTATCCATGATCCCTCGGTCCTCAGGGCAGCATGAGCACACCCAGAGCCATCTTGGTTGGACAAGGGCCTTTTTTTTTTTTTTCTTTTTTAAAGCTCTCCTGTACTATTCTACTCTTAAAAATTTACTTGTTTAATGTGGCTGTGCCGAGTCTTAGGTACAGCACCAGGATCTTCCATCTTCATTGTGGCTTTCAAGATCTTTAGCTGCAGCACTCAAAGTCTTAGCCGCGGCATGAGGGATCTAGTTCCCTGACCAAGGTTGGAACCCAGGTCCGCTGCACTGGGAGCAAGGAGTCTTAGCCACTGGGCAACCAGGGAGAGTCCCAGGGTAAAGATTCCTGTGAATGTCATCCTTTCCTGTTAATATCCTACCCACCAGGTTCTGCCACCAGAACTTCTCTCTCCCAGGAAACTGATGGAGGTTAGGATAATTTAGATATAATATTTTTCTGTGTAGCCCTGTGCCCCCAGGACAGAGTGGACTCAGAGTTACAGGTGAATTTCTGCTTACGAGACCATTCCCCAAGGCAAAATAAGGACAAATGAGGGCCTTCCGCTGTAAAGCCCTGTTTGTGGTCCCACGTGAATGGGTTGACCAGACTACTTCCAGGTGAAAAAAGCTAAGTTTTAGGGGTGGGCGGATTCGAGTTGCTTGCCATGGGCATACGTGGGAGCTGGAGCCGGAGCCAGCTGCTCGGCTCCCTGACTTAAAGGCAGAAGAAGCATCTTTGAGATTTCGACGAGGAGGATCCCTTCTAAGACAAGGTTTCCAGAAAGGAAGCAAAACCACAGACTTGTCAACTGTCAGAGAGTTCAGATACTTCAGGTTCTGAAAGTGAAGCAGAGAGTGAACCAGAACAAGTGTCTGGTTACCATCGCTTACTCACCACATTAAAGAATGTTTCCAAGGAAGATGAGGAGGAGAAGGAGGAAGAAGACAGTGTTCTGGATGAGACAGAAATGAATCTTGAAGATGGCGATAGTGACATCAGTGATGAGGAACAGATGGCAGTGGAGTCTGCTGACATGCAGAGGAGTGTGTGTGGCCTTACCTGCAGACCCGAAGGGAAAAGATGGACACGGGCACTAGGCGCATGAGAGGAGTCCCCCGAGGAGTTTTGGTTCAGTTCACTTCAGTCGCTCAGTCGTGTCCAACTCTTTGCGACCCCATGGACTGCCGCATGCCAGGCCTTCCTGTCCATCACCAACTCCCAGAGTTGACTCAAACTCATGTCCATTGAGTCGGTGATGCAATCCAACCGTCTCATCCTCTGTCATCCCCTTCTCCTCCTGCCCTCAATCTTTCCCAGCGTCAGGGTCTTTTCCAATGAGTCAGCTCTTCGCATCAGGTGGCCAAAGTATTGGAGTTTCAGCTTCAGCATCACTCCTTTCAATGAACACCCAGGACTGATCTCCTTTAGGATGGACTGGTTGGATCTCCTTGCAGTCCAAGGGACTCTCAAGAGTCTTCTCCAATACCACAGTTCAAGAGCATCAGTTCTTTAGCGCTCAGCTTTCTTTATGATCCAACTCTCACATCCATACATGACTACTGGAAAAACCACAGCTTTGACTAGGCAGAACTTTGTTGGCAAAGTAATGCCTCTGCTCTTTAATATGCTGTCTACGTTGGTCATAACTTTTCTTCCAAGGAGTAAGTGTCTTTTCATTTCATGGCTACAATCACCATCTGCAGTGATTTTGGAGCCCCCCAAAATAGTCTGTCACTGTTTCCACTGTTTCCCCATCTATTTGCCACTAAGTTATGGGACCAGATGCTATGATCTTAGTTTTCTGAATGTTGAGCTTTAAACCAACTTTTTCACTCTCCTCTTTCACTTTCATCAAGAGGCTCTTTGGTTCTTCACTTTCTGCCATAAGGGTGGTGTCATCTGCATATCTGAGGTTATTGATATTTCTCCTGGCAATCTTGATCCCAGCTTGTGCTTCATCCAGTCCAGCATTTCTCATGATGTACTTTGCATATAAGTTAAATAAGCAGGGTAACAATATACAGCCTTGACGGACTCGTTTCCCAAGTTGGAACCAGTCTGTTGTTCCATGTCCAGTTCTAACTGTTGCTTCTTGACCTGCATACAGATTTCTCAGGAAGCAGGTCAGGTGGTCTGGTATTCCTATCTCTTGAAGAATGTTCCACAGTTTGTTGTGATCCACACAGTCAAAGGCTTTGGCATAGTCAATAAAGCAGAAGTCGATGTTTTTCTGGAACTCTCTTGCTTTTTTGATGATCCAACAGATGCTGGCAATTTGACCTCTGGTTCCTCTGCCTTTTCTAAATCCAGCTTGAACATCAGAAAGTTCATGGTTCACATACTGTTGAAGCCTGACTTGGAGAATTTTGATCATTACTTTGCTAGCGTGCGAGATGAGTGCAATTGTGCTGTAGTCTGAGCATTCTTTGGCATTGCCTTTCTTTGGGATTGGAATGAAAACTGACCTTTTTCAGTCCTGTGGCCACTGCTGAGCTTTCCAAATTTGCTGACATATTGAGTGCAGCATTTTCACAGCATCGTCTTTTAGGATTTGAAATAGCTCAACTGGAATTCCATCACCTCCAGTAGCTTTGTTGCTAGTGATGCTTCCTGAGGCCCACTTGACTTTACATTCCAGGATGCCTGGCTCTAGGTGAGTGATCACACCATCATAGGATAGATTCATCCTTAAGGAATGATGCCAAGGTACATGATTCTGAAAATCAAAAGAAATTCCTTCTCCTTCTGACTTACTTCTCTCCATACAATATGCTCTAGGTTCCTCTACCTCATTAAGAGTGACTCAAATGCATTCTTTTTTAAGGCTGAGTAACATTGCATTGTATATATGTGCCACAATTTCTGTATCCATTCATGGCACTGGACATCTAGGCTGCTTCCATGTCCTAGCTCTTGTGAACAATGCTGCAGTGAACATTGGGAGATGGGAGGGAGGATCAAGAGGGAGGGGACACATGTACACCTGTGGCTGCTTCATGTTGATGTATGGCAGAAGCCAGCACAATATTGTAAAGCAAATACCTTGCAAAGAAAAAGAAGAGAAATTCCTATGATATAATCTTCTTAGTAAGATATTTCTTCCAAATGATAAGGGGTCTTGTATTCATTGTTAAGACTTTCAGATGGTAATATCAGAATAGCCTGTCTAATGACAATGTGTATGGGTTTGTTACATATTGTTTCTTTCCAGTGTCTACAGAATCACCCTCATCATACTTTCAGTATAACCCAGTGGGTGACATTCTGACATGTGGCTAACCCCTTTGGAAAACTAGTCTTCCCACTTGGGAGCTACAGGCAGCCGTAAGTTTATCCCCCCTAAATATGCCTCCTGAACCCGAATGTGCCCTTTGTCCAAGGTCAGCCCCAGTCTCAGCTCCCCAGGGTCCTCTTTGCTCCTCTTCTAGCACGATCAGTCCACTAGAGGGCACGCACGCTCCGCTTTTGCCATCACCTGAGCCCAATGCAGGTGTGTTCACTGCCACACCCACCAGCCCTCAATCGCTCTCTAGGTTTGCTCGGGGCCAAGCTCCTGGGACAGACATCAAGGTCCTCCAGGAAGAACCTCATGTGGAGGAGGTGGCAGGATGGACGGATGACCTGGAACCCACCGCAGGACCCAAGTCACTGCTGCAGGGGACGGCTTCAAGCGCAGAGGGCAGTGTGGGCTGGACACGGGTGCCCAGACACCTAGGCCACCGGCGCGGGCACTGGGGGAAACAGCTGTGAGCCTGCGGCCCCGTCACTGAGGATCTGTGCACGTGGCCTTGGCTGGGCTGCTGAGGAACCTTCCAGAATGGACCCCCCACAGCAGGAGTCGAGTCCTCCCGGGCACTTCAGGAGCCCCGTGCCAGGAAGAGTCAGGGGAGATGCGGCCATCACTGCGGTACAGGTTCTGCCGAGGCCTGAGGAAGCAGGTGGGGTCCCAGGTTCACCGTCAACCTCAGATCAGCACCCAGGGTGCTGGGACGGTGAGGTCCTGCCACCCCGCCTCTCAGGACACCACTCCTACGCTTGACACCCCTCCCCACTCCCTCCAGTGCAGGAAAACAGATCCCAGAGTCTCTTCAAGTAGATTGGACAATGTAGGCACACAGGTGAGATTCAGCAGGTGGACGTGAGGAGAGGCTGCTGCTCCTGGAGGGAGAGTGGTTAGATGATGGGCCTGTGCAGTCTGCCCAACTGCTGCCACTGAACCAGAGGGTGGGCGGCTTTCCTCGGAGACTCCAGCCTCGTCCCTGCAAACATCTGAGAATTTCTCACTTCATTCCTGTGCTTCCTGGGTGACTCAGATGGTAAAGAATCCACCTGCCAATGCAGGAGTCGCAGGTTCAATCCCTGGGTCAGGAAGATCCCCAGGAGAAGGAAATGGCAACCCACTCCAGTATTCTTGCCTGGAGGATTCCATGGACTGGTGAGCTACAGTCCATCGGGTCGCAAAGAGCTGGACACGACAGAGCGACTAAACAACACCACTTCATTGCTTCTAGCCGAGGTGCCTTAATTCTGTTCCCCCAGCCAGTCCTGCTTCAAGTCTGTGTCCTGACCACACTTGGGCAACTCAGTTTGACGGCCTCAGTTTTCCAGATACACCCAGGTCGTCAGAATGGTCACTGCCGCCTCTGACCCCACCAGGATGGAGGCTGAGTCCTGCCCTCCTGGTGGGCTGTGCGACCAGGCTCTCAGCCTCCATATCCTGATTATCAACCATCTCCTGGGATGATTGCAGCGCCTGAGCAGAAGAAAGAGGCAGGGACAATTGTCATCCATCCCTTGTGTCTGCAAGAAGACCTGCTGGGGAGGAAGCCAGGAAATTACTGCACTTTCTGTCATTTGGATGTGGTAGTGCTGCCTTGGAAATTTAACATGGAACACAGGGCTGTTTTCCTGTTTTGCCGACACAAGATTTTGAGTGTGGAATCATAGGTTTCTGTTGGGTGTCACCGTCAACAACAATCCTACCCATTCGGGGCACAGACTGAAAATTCCTCACCCCAGGGAAAGGTTGATGTGGGGGCCAAGGCACTGCCAGGCTGGCCATGGCGACCCTCTGTAGGGGCAGCTCCACACAGACGTGGTCTCTGTTGGGAATAGCAATGCTTCCTCCTTGGGCATCAGTACCCAGCTCTCTGGCTCCCTCCCCCTCCCTGCAGTCCCCAGGCCAGCTGCCCATCACAATCTCATCTCAGCCCTCACAGCAGACTCCGAGCAACTGTCCCTGGGACATCACATGGCTCATTGCCTCTCTTCTGTCCTGCTGCCTGCCTGGTCCTATGCAGGGTCCTGTAGCTGCCCTTAAGGGTGTGTGTGTGTGTGTGTGTGTGTGTATGTGTGTGTGTGTGTGTGGGTGTGTGTGTGTGGGTGTGTGGGTGTGTGTGTGTGTGTTTGGCCCCTGCACATGGATAATATCTCATGCTGAAAGAATTTGACAGTCATTTAAAAATGTTTATTTTAAATGCAAGAATTCACAGTTAGGACTCCTACGTGGAATCAACCAGGATCTCTCTTGGAGACTGTTATCACTCTTTAAAAAAAAAATTTTTTTTTAACTTTCTATTTACTTTTGGCTGCACTGGGTCTTCACTGCCATGCACAGGCTTTCTCTAGTTACGGCGAGAGAGGGCTACTCTCTAGTTGCAGTGTGCAGGCTTCTCGTTGCAATGAATTCTTTTGTTGCGGAGCACAGGCTCCAGGGTGTGTGGTTTTTAGGAGTTGCTGCATGGCTTAGCTGCCCCATGACAAGCGGCATCTTCCCAGACCAGGGATCGAACTTGTGGCCCCTGCACCAGCAGGTGGGTTCTTAACCACTGGACCACCAGGGAAGTCTGAGCCCATGACCCTTAACTGAACAAGCAGGTGGATGGAAAGAACAGGACGAGATGTATGAGGGAGCCTGTGTGGAGACCAGAGAGAATCTTTTTAATTGTGCGCAGCGAAGGGGGCTGAGAGTGAAGGGTCTGACTGGTGAAGTACGGGCCCAGCTTAGATGAGAGGCCAGAGAGGAGTGGTAGGTGCAGGTGCCCCCAGAGTGATATGATCTTACAGAGTTGACCCGGATCGAGGTCTTCAGGCTTCTAAGGTGTGGACGAGACCGGGTGGGCAGCGGGCCAGCGAACAGGGCACACAGACTCGAGATCTGGCCTCCACCGGACCTCCTGCACCGGCCCGTCACTCTGTTTCCTGGCGGCCCTGCTGGTGGCCAGACTGTCCTGTATGTGACGGCTAAGGAGTCGTAGAGACGCTGGTCAGGTCATTATCAACCACTGCATCCCCGCATCGTCCTCGTTTTCCTTGTTAACTTGTGACTAATTGCGTACCTGTACTTTGGTGGCCCCAAAGTGAAAGTGATTCACGGGGCAATTTGTTTTTATTTCATTTATTTTCGACTGTGCCGGGTCTTCGTTGCTGCCCGGGCCTTTTCTCTAATTGCGAAGAGCAGGGGCTACTCTCTAGTTGTGGCGTCCGACTCCTCACTGCGGTGGCTTCTCCTGTCACGGAGCACGGGCTCTAGGGCCTTTGGGCTTCAGTAGTTGTGCACGTGGGCCAGTGATCACGGCTTCCAGGTTCTTGGGCACAGGCTCAACAGCTGCGGCACATGGGCTTAGTTGCTGCGCGGCATGTGGGATCTGCCCGGATCGAGGACAAACCCGTGTCTCTTGCATTGGCAGGCAGATTCTCTACCACTAAGCCACCAGGGAAGCCCTCTTTAAAGTTTAATTTTTACTAAAACATCTTATTTTCTTTGGGGTTTAGCCGATTAACAATGTTGTGATGGTTTCACGTGGACAGCAAAGGGACTCCGCCATATTTATACATATATCCATTCTTCCCCAAACTTCAAAGGGCAGTTTGTTCTGGGCATCTTTTTTCTTCCTTGTGCACCATGAATATAATTTTTTAAAAAATCTCCACCACCAGGGTACTGGCAGATGCCAACACCCTTTTTTTCCCCCTCAAACACGTTTCTTCCCTCACAGTCAAGACCAATAACAGGAACTGCTCAAATATGTACAAGGGTTTCTGAGAGCCTGTGACTGAGCACCTCAGAGCAGGCACACTTCCAGCTGATGGAGTCGATGCTGCTGCTCCTGGCAGGCCCACGAGCAGCTACGTCCTGGGGAACACTCAGCCTCACGTGCAGGTCCCGTTCTGATGTAAAGAAAAGTAATGACAGGAAAGTTGCTTGTCTGAGGTCTGCCACTGCCCAAGGAAACATCCTCAGTTCTCTCTGGTGGCCATATGGGAAAACTTGTTGGGCTCAGCTTTCTAAACCATTAGACCAGGGAATTCCCTGGTGGTCCAGTGGATAAGAATCCACCTACCAATGCATGGGACATGGGTTCGATCCCTGGTCTGGGAAGATACCACCTGCTGCATAGCATCTAAGCCTGTGTGCCACAACTACTGAGCTCATGCACTGCAACTCCTGAAGCCCACGTGCCCTACAGCCCACGCTCCACAACAAAGAAAGCAATGAGGAGCCCGGGCATCACAACAACGAGTAGCCCCTGCTCGCCACAACTAGAGAAAGTGTGCATGAGGCAACCAACACCCAGGGCGACCAAAGAATAATTAATTAACTAATTTTTAAAAATGCAAGGCCCTAACTTTAATCAAGCTTTGGACTGAATCAACAGAGGGATAGTGGTTCCATTATATGATATGGGGAACTCTCAGGAAAATCACTGCAGAAACCAAAAAGAACCCAAGAGCCTCATTTGGACATAAAACCTGAAGATGCCTATTAGACACTAAAACGTTCTGGTCACTTGCCCTGTGGAGGCCTTACAGGCTCTGCCCATAAAGATGGGGAGTTTCTTTCAGTCTCTCAAGCCTGTTATCTCCCTAATCTTTTGTTTTGCCTCTAAACCCCATTACAACAGACTTACTCACAATTTCTCTTGGTTCTCAGAAGCCTGGACTCTTAACAATGCTGACAAAGGCATGTGTTGCAGTGAAAAGAACAAGGACTTTGCATCAGACAGATGTGGGCTCAAATTCTGTCATCAGTGCTTTCAACCTCCCTGAAACCAAGCAAGCTGTGAACCCTCCCTGGTCCTAACACCTCCCTCAACGTGACAACTGAGAACGGCCCTGTGTAGAAGAGGACCTCTCAGGATACTTGGTTCCGAACTGGTGTCAGCTAAGACGGATTTTCCCATCGTTCTCTTCAGCTGAGCTTCTAAGAGTGGAAGCAGACAGCGGTCCACTAGTTTCTCTTCCTAACTCCTCCCCTCGGCTGCCATCAACGTCCCCGTCCCCAGTAGCTGCAGCAGAAACCCCCCACGTCCTATGCCAGTTCTGCAGACACTCCACGGGGTCACCCCCACGCCCAGTGCACTCAAGCATGCCTTCCACCCATTTCCAACTCTGGGCCTGGGCTTATGCCCCTCCCTTAACCAGAAACGTTCCCCTCATTTCTCTTGGGGGGTTCATCTCCTAAAGACCCTCACGGACGAACTCACGTTCATAAACCATCACCAGTTTACCCCATGTATGGGATTCCAATCCAAACAACACTCAGTTCCTAAATTCACTACAGGAATTTAGGATCTAGTCAAGAAAAGACACTACTGTAAATCTATAACTTGAGGAACTGTAGTTTTTTATTTATTTTTTTCTTTTGGCCACACTGCAGTTTGCAGGATCTCAGTTCCCCAACCAGGCTAGGGCTTGGGCTCAGGGACGTGAAAGCGCTGAGTCTTAACAGCTGGACACCCAGGGAAGTTCTGAAGCTGTTGTGTGTCCTTTGAAATCTGCACAATCTCTCAAGAACGGGTGCCTTCGCTTCCTATGGCTGCCGTAACCACCCAGCACACGCTGAGCACAGCCCTGTCCTGTGAGCCTGAGTGACCCCGAAGGGGCTCCAATCAAGGGTCAGCGGGGCTGCACCCCATCTGGAGTCTTCAGGGCAGGATGTGTTTCTCTCCCTTTCTCTGGATTCCGGGGGCCGCCTGCATCCAGGGCTCACGGCCCCTCCTGTGTCTTCACCGCTCATCACTCCTGCCTCTGCCCCTGCTCCCACGTCCTCCTCTCTTGCCTCTACTTCACGAGGACCAGGATGATAACACTGAACCATGCGGAGAATCCACAGCAAGAGTCCCCCCACCTCACCATCCTTAACTTCATCATGTCTGCAAAATCTCCTCCTTTGTTGACTAAAAGGAGGGATTCACAGGGTCTGGGGTTAGGGCACGGGCATCTTTGGGGGGGGGGCGTTATTCTGTCTACCTCAGGGGACTTCTCTCTTCCTTCTTCTGTGCAGAGGACTCAGGGTATTGTGGGGTCAAGATCACAAGGGGATCGATTATGGAGCAGGTCCCCCCGACCTCGTCTCAGGGTCCCTTTCTTCCCCAGTGTAGGCACAGAGTGTTTGCCGAGGCCAAGAGCTCCATTTTTAAGTTTTGCTCTTTACACTTAAGGCCGGTGCCAGGTCTCAGCCTTTGACTGCAGGAGGTGAGGGTCCCCCGGCCTCTCACACTTGGCCGTCACTGCTGAGTGTCAGGAGCGAGCCCGTCCTGGTCTCTGGTCCAGGCTCAGGTTACCAGCACCTGATTCCACACGCCTTCTCTTTACCATCCCCCACGTCTCAACCCCGAGACAGCATGCCAGCTCTGCACCCCTGTTCTTATCCCCACTGCGCCAGGCCAGGATACTGGAGTGGGTAGCCTGTCCTTTCTCCAGGGGATCTTCTCAACCCAGGGATCGAACCCAGGTCTCCCACATTGCAGGTGGATTCTTTACCAGTTGAGCCAACAGGGAAGCCCCTCCAAAGCACAATCAGGGTTAAGCAGTCATTAAGAGAAAGGATGCTCTCCAGACCCAGCCCAGGGGGAGGGGTGTTCATTATATCTGTGTGTGCACCTGCGTGTTTGTGTGTGAATAAGTATGTGTATATTTGTGTGTATGTGCCTATATATATGTGTGTGTGTGTTTGGACATAGGGAAATGTTTCTCTGTGTTATTATGTACGTGTGTATTTGTGTGTGTTTATCAGTATTTATGTAATCTGTGCAGACATGCGGGTGTGGGTGTATGTATGTGTATTCATGTGAGTATAGGTATCCGTGTGTGTGTGTGTGTGTATGTTTCTGTGTGTTGTGCATCTGTCTGTGAAGGGGGTTAGGGACAGACAGGCACAAACCAGCTGGCACACAGGAGTTCCGGGGCTAGAAAGGCAGAGAATGAGCAGGGGATAGAGGATGTCAGGACCCAGGAGGAACGGGAGGAGCGAGAAAGCTTGAGCTGAGACTGTGGGCGGTTCAAAAAAGGAAGGACTTGAGGGCTTGGGGCGGGGACTAGAGTGCAGGACAGGAGGGCAGAATTTCCAGGCTGCAGCTGGGACCAGGCTGAGAAGGGCAGGCTTGCTCTGGGGCTGGGTGTGGGTGGGGAGGAAGACCTGCAGGAGAGGGAATGTCCACCCGGGGGCGACAAACGTCCTTCCGCAGAGTTCGCGGCCCCGCTGAGACCTGTGAGTAGATGAAACCGGCTGAGACCCCAGCGGAGGCTGAAAAGGAGCCAGAGCCGAGGAAGTGGGGGGAGGGGGGGCCTCGAGGACAGAAGAATCTAG
>NC_057403.1:15328020-15391206 GCF_019320065.1 Cervus canadensis | reverse complement strand
CTCCAGGTTCAAATAAGTCTTGTTGGCTAGGCAGGCAGAGTTGGGATGTATAAATCATAAGCAAACTGAAATCTTGGTCATAAACATCCCATAGTGATAAGTCTTCTAACACAATAATGCATTTCCTTAAGGGTTCACAAGAGCTTCTCCTTCCCTCTGCTCTGACCCTGTTCAGTCCTTTGAAGACTGGCGTCTGGGTCCTGTGCACCCCCAACTTCTCTCAAGACCACCAGAGCCCCTCTGCTCAGATTAGGAACTGGCCTTCGAGCTCCCGGGTCTGGGCCACAGCGCTACCCCTGCACCCCACACTGAGCCCCTCAGACTCCCCTCCAGAATGTGCCCTTTGAAAACCTCCCCAGCCCTCAGCCCCAGGGGGGCTCAGATCCCTTGGCCTCGCTCCTCCAGATCTGGCCCTTCCCCTGCTCTGTGCCTGGATGGAGCCTCAGCTCAGCAGGGGGAGGAGGTCAGCACACAGCCAGGCAGGAGGCTGACCTCGGCCTGCAGTGACTCAAAGCAGGGCTGCAGCTCCTGGCCAGAGGCCGCGGTCGGGCTGTGGAGGGAGAGCACTGGATCCTGACCACTGGACCGCCAGGGAGAATGGCCGTGACAAACCTGACTCATTATCTATGTAGCGGTGAATCTCCACCTAGAGATGGAAAGTGGTGACGCAAGCAAAGTGTTTCTTAGGAGGGAAAGGGTGCTTGTGGATAGACACACCAGAGGGCTCAGAAAGAGTGGGGGGGTCGGGCCTCATGGTAGTTAGAATCACTTTTATGGGGCATTTCTTCTGGATTTCCTTTAGCCAATCATCTCCCTTGGCCTGGCTCTGAGTCCCTTTTTGGTACACCTCAGGGTCCTCCTGGGCTTGCCCGGTGGCTCAGTGGTAAAGAACCCGCCTGCCAATTCAAGAGACAGAGGTTCGATCCCTGGCTTGGAAAGATCTCCTAGAGGAGATAAGGGCAACCCACTCCAGGGTTCTTGCCTAGCAAATCTCGGGGAGCCTGGCGGGTTACAATCCATGGGGTCACAAAAGATTCAGACACAACTTAGTGGTTACACAGCAGCAGTAGGATTCAATCTACCATTGAAATGAAGAAGAGTTACATGTACCAAGAAAGATACATGTAAGGCTTCCCTGGTGCTCCAGTGGTTAATGGTCCACCTGCCAATGCAGGGACATGGGTTCCATCCCTGGTCTGTGAAGATTTCACATGCCTTGGGGCATTTAAGCCTGTGCTCCACAACTACTGAAGCCTGCCTGCCTAGGGCCTGTGCTCCACAACAAGAGAAGCCACCACAACAAGAAGCGTGAGCACTCCAACTAGAGAGTAGCCTCCACTCACAGCAGAGAGAAAGCCCACACACAGCAACAAAGACCCAGTGCACCAAAAAAAAAAAAAAAAAAACACAGGAAAAAAAATATTGCAATAACAGGAAATGACGGTGGGGAACATTCATTTGTGGTTAGACCACTCGGGTGAGAATCTGGGCTGGAGATGGAGCAAACACACCTGCTGGAGAAGGTCTCACATGTCCAGGCATGGCAGTCCTGTTGAAGCAACCTAAAACACTACAGAACACTAGTGTGATCTACCTTGTAAATCCTTCCTGGGGCCCTCCTTTCCTAGCAAGATTTCTGAGCTGATCCACTCCAGCAACACAGACAGCTCCCACTTCTGTCCTGCCTTTTCGCACGTGGTTGATCAGGAGCTCAGCAAGCAGAGGAGGGCTGTCGACTGCCTAGACAATATGATAGGCAGGATGGGAAAGGGTAGGCTGAGGCTAGGGGAGGCTTCCACATGGGCCCCAGGAGGGCATAATGTGGGCGGGGATTGGAGACAGAGACTAGGAAGCTGTGGGTGAGAAAGGGGATGCTGAGGACAAGGGAAGGGACACCAGCCTCATCAGAGACAAGCCCTTTCTCCCCAGAATCTACCCAGAGGGAATCAGCCACAGCTCTGAATAGCAGGAGCCTTGTGAGCACAGAGGTCATCTGGAACCTCCTGGATTCTAGGTCCCATGTGCCCAGATTTAAATGAACCCAATGTCAGTGCCTGCAGCCCTGCTCTTCAGAGATTATTCATCTTCCCCAAGGCTGAGTCATTTAGACATACTTTAAGTTCACTGGCTCAGATGATAGAGAATCTGCCTGAAATGCAATACCTGGGTCAGGGAGAAGGGAATGGCAGCCCACTCCAGTATTCTTGCCTGGAGAAGTCCATGGATAGAGGACCCTGGGGGGCTACAGTCCATGGGGTTGCAAAGAGTTGGACACAACTGAAGCAACTTTCACTGCACTAAATGCACTCTGAAAGTTTTAGGGGTTGTAACTTCAGGGCACTCGAACCTGGAGAGAATAGCTGTCATCAGCGTTGATTGCAAGCTTGTCCCCCCCGCCACATCCAGTCACTCATTCTTTACCAGTAAGAGACCCTGATGTTTGGTTTGCCTCATGCTTTTACAAATAAAAGCCCAGAAGTCAGAGCCACATTCATACCCAGGTGTGATCCTGTCTTAATAAATAGTATATATGAGGAGTTTTGTGTGTCCAAGTGTTTGCAGAAATATCTTGGATAAAAAGACATCTGGGATTCCCTAGTGGACTAAGTGGTTAAGAATCTGCTGGCGATGCAGGTAACTACACACGAAAAGTTAAAGTGTTAGTTGCTAATTGTGTCCACCTCTCTGCAACTTCATGGACTGTAGCCCTCCAGGCTCCTTTGTCCATGGAATTCTCCAGGCAAGAACACTGGAGTGATGGCCATTCCCTTCTCCAGGGGATCTTCCCGACCCAGGGATGGAACCCCATCTACTGTACTGCAGGCAGATTCTTTACCATCTGAGCCACCAGGGAAGCCCAATACATATAAAATAGAAGAATATAATGTTTCACTTTAACTGAGGCTTGCCCTAAATTTCCCATAGTCATACTAGCCATTGTTTTAAAATATCCTTTATGGGCAGAGACACTGTAACATACATTAAAATTAAACCAATTTTCTTGGATGGCAAATTGTTTTCCTAAAACAACATCCTAGGGACCCTCCCCCCCACCCCAGTTAAAACAGTTAATGTGCTCCAAAGTAAATGAAAACATAGTCTTCAAAGATGAAAATTTTGTAAAACCCTGATTACTAAAGGAGTGATTATCCCCACTTCTCCATTTGACAGCCAAACCTTGCATAGCCGAAAATTTGGGAAAAAATTTAGGGCATTCCATACTGGATGACTACGAATAATACTGTGGCTTCATCTATTAGAGCCCCCAGACCCAATATCCAATATTATCAAAACCACTAACTCTGTTCAGTCAACAATTGGCACATGTTTTGTTTTGTTCAGTGCCTATGTCAACAGTTTCTCATCTAAGACTGTCTCCACTCCCAAAAGGACACAAATCCCTCTTTCCAGGCTTCCCACAGGTACCCAAGGCCTCGCCATCTCCACTGCACACCCTCTGGGCAGACAATGTCTTAGCTGCATCCCCCTTTCTCCAGGAGCACAGGTATTCAAAGCAGGACCAGGACCCTAAGGTCCTTGCCCCCCATTCCCTACCATGTACCTGCCTGACTTCTGTCTGTGGAAAACTTTAGTCAAAGAATGACAGCAATCAAAGGAGTGAGAGATGGGAAAGCAAAGGAAAACAGTCAAAGGAGACTAAATAATAATGATGTAGTCATTAAGCACAGTCAAGGACATTTAGTTGATTCTGAAGGGCTGTAGATAATATTCTGAGTCATATCCCGTGAGCCACCTTATAGATACCAAAGCACCAAGTGGAGATGTTAATTACATGATGGTCAGACTGCACCCAGGACATAAGTTGCCACTGTTTTCCTTCAGAATGCAATTTATGTTGAAAAATTGTTACCTGTTAGGAGGGACAGTCGATATAGGAATTACTCAATAGCAATTAGATATTTTAAACCTTGGTTAGTCAGATAACAAGTCTTAACTAATACTCTTTTTTTTTTTACAAAATATAGCAGATGACTCTGCTCTTCCTGCACATAGCGACCCCCTCACATTTCTGTCTGGAAAAGATCTTGCCCTACTGGTTGCCACTAAGGGTTTGGGTCGGGGATAAGTCAGTAGGCCTTTGGACAGGTGTCCACCATCCTCCCCCTGACCTGCCGGCATCTGAAATAGGCAAACTTTTCCTTTCCACCAACCTGGCTGGTCTACTGTTTTGAGTGGGGAGCAGCCAAACTCACCACACTTCTTTCGGCAGCCGTGTGAGGATACAGGATGAAATCCGCCTTCAAGGAGATGCAGTGCAAGCACCTTTTCTGTGCTAAGGACACAGACGTCTCACACCTTCTAGTCCTTTCCTGGGGTTCTGAGGCAACCCAGTGCTCATTTACACGTTTTCTTTCCAAGTTAAGAGTCAACAGACAGGCCCGTCAGTGCCCTCAGAGACTCCTGCACTAAAAAAGCTTTGGGAAATATATCTCCTGCCATCTGGAGTCTCTGCACGACTTCTGATGGCCACTGCGTGCCCAAGGATTCGGGTGCAACGAACGACACTACCCCTAGCAAGCTTTCTCAGCTCTATTGAGACACAAGTACCTCCGTATTTGATTCTCAAACATGTAGCCGAAATTCCCCCAGTCCAGTCCCTGGCTACTATTATATTATTATATTAAATATATATAACATATATGTTAATAATAAAACACATATTTATATAGAGGATTATACATATAAATTTATGTATAAATATATAATATATAGAGATATATTATTAATTTATATCTTATATTTCATTATATATAATTACTATATTATATGTTATATAAAATAATTACATATATATAAGAATTATGTATATATATTATATATAAATACAACCATTATACTTTGTAAAATTAATATATATATTATACATATATTGCTTAAATATATATTATATACTATTATACATATATCATATAATATATAATATGATATGTGATATATAATAATATATTATTATATATCATGTAAAATATAATATATGTTATATGTCAGTGTATTATATATTGCATACAATCACCATCATCCTTTATTATATATACTTTAGTTTATATAAATATAAAGTATATTTACATATACTTTATCATTATATTATATAATAATTATAGCTATTAGATACACTGTATTTTTATATAATATATAAATGATATTATTTAATATTAATATACAATTGACATAGAGTATATATAAATATATTAAATATGAAAATGTAATATATAATGTATATATATAATAAATATTATTATATGCCTAGTATTTCAATTTAATTATTATATATCATATATGTAATATAATACATAATATGTTGGGGTCCAGCCCCAGCAGGATCCAGGGGAACCCTCAGGATGAACGGCGTCGGCGAATGAGAGAGAGAGACAAAGCTCGGGGCTGAGTCTGGAGTTTATTTTGCACGGCCCCTTTATACCTTTAACAACATCTTTGGGGGAAGTGCATATTGCTTACACACAGGTCACCTCAAAACATTACAGCAACTTGACCTTCAACAGAAACTGGATGTCACCCACCTACTTTTCGTTCCCAAGAGTCTTTCTTATCATTTGGCCTTCAGGCCTGCTAACATTTTATGGCTTGCACCTGGTGTGACTTAAGCAACTTCAGTAGCCGACTCTGTTTTTCTTGTGATTAATCTATTTTCTTTCTAATAGGCGTCATCTCTATGGGAACTAGATAGGATTACATTTTTACGGAACAGAAATGCGAAGGACTGAAAAAACAGCAGATATGGCACAAAACAAGCTCTTAGTCTAAAAGTTAACTACCTGCAAGAAGTCGCCAGCTAATCTCTATCTAAAGTATTTTCTATTAGGCACATTTGTGGCTACTATATTTGTGGAGCTTTTCTCATCCTGCGAAGGGGCCTATGCTTAATAGTTTCTTTTGTTAGCTACTATGCTTAGGATGTTTAGAACAATCATGAGCATTTTGTGCAATGAGAGCACACATTTATCAAACAAGCCAGAATGCCAGCAAAAGGGTTTAAATTGAAGCATTTCCTTCATCCCTGGCCCCTTCATAGGGTACCAGCGTCCAGGAGATTTAATTAGGGTTTTAAGTTGGTCTTTATTCAGTGAAAGAGGAGCAGGAGAGCTCTCGGCAGGCAACACAAGAATCCGCAGCAGGGTGAACAAGAACAACAGCAGAAAAGGGGGGAGGATATAGGGTAGGGTAGAGGCCGAGGCCAACCTGGAGGGTCCCTTATCCTAGACGGCCTTGCCTGTCAGGTTTTTTCTTCATGACCTCGTCATGGGCGGGACCTCCCATAATGGTTCCCGGCAATATTATATATGAATATATATTAAAATACATAATAATATGTCATGTTATTTATTATTATCATTATTAATATTAAATAATATCATCATCATCATTATCTAATATATATTAATTTATATAATATATAAGGTATAACATATCATGTTTATTATAGTAATATATTGTCTATTTAACAAATGTGTATATTAATGCAATATAATCCTGATCAGTGACATATATATAATATAATACAATATTTATATAATATTATGTGTATGTAATATAAAATATTTAATAAATAAATAATATTTAATGTACAATTATATAATCATAAGATATACTTATTTTATTGCTATATAATATATTTTCTATATATAATAATTGCATTATTTTGTTATTATATAATATAGCTATTATTATTATATAATATATATTTCTATATAATTTTATATATTATATACATGATATATATATTATATACTGGATATAACTATATATGTAAATATAACTATCTAAACAAATGTATACTATAAATTTATAAATACTATAAATGTATAATATATCCATATATATAAATATGTAAATAAATATATGTTACATATAAATTAATATAATAATAATATATTAATTTATATGTAATATATTTCTATTAAATTATTAGTTAATTATTGAAATAAATATAAATATAAATTTATATAAAAATTGAATGTTCTATAAAAATATAAATATATTTATTATGAACATAATATATAAATATATATTTATATAAATATATACCATATATATCACATATAAATATATGTGATATACAATATATGATATATAATACATAATATAAGATAAATAAGATAATATCATATACAACAAATATATAATATATAAAATAATATTTATATTGATATTTTATTATATACACTTTACTGTCTGTAAAGTATATTTATATATACCTTATTATCATATTATAATTATTATATATACTATAAAATACCATTATTTAATTAAATAATATATAATATATTATAAAATATATAATGTATATATGATAGATTATATAGCATATAGAATATATAATACATATAATATTATCTATTATACATTTTCTGTTCAGTTCAGTTTAGTTGCTCAGTCGTGTCCGACCTTTTGTGACCCCATGGACTGCAGCATGCCAGGCCTCCCTGTCCATCACCAATTCCTGGAGTCCACCCAAACTTATGTCCATTGAGTCAGTGATGCCATCCAACCATCTCATCCTCTGTTGTCCCCTTCTCCGCCTGCCCTCAATCCTTCCCAGCATCAAGGTCTTTTCAAATGAGTCAGCTCTTCACATCAGATGGCCAAAGTATTGGAGTTTCAGCTTCAACATTAGTCCTCCCAATGAACACCCAGGACTGATCTCCTTTAGGATGGACTGGTTGGATCTCCTTGCAGTCCAAGGGACTCTCAAGAGTCTTCTCCATCACCACAGTTCAAAAGCACCAATTCTTTGGCACTCAGCTTTCTTTACAGTCCAACTCTCACACCCATACATGACTACTGGATAAACCATAGCCTTGACTAAAATGACCTTTGTGGACAAAGTAATGTCTCTGCTTTTTAATATGCTGTCTAGGTGGGTCATAGCTTTCCTTCCAAGGAGTAAGCGTCTTTTAATTTCATGGCTGCAGTCACCATCTGCAGTCATTTTGGAGTCCCCAAAAATTAAGTCTCTCACTGTTTCCATTGTTTCCCCATCTATTTGCCATGAAGTGATGGGACCTGATGCCATGATCTTAATTTTCTGAATGTTGAGCTTTAAGCCAACTTTTTCACTCTCTTCTTTCACTTTCATCAAGAGGCTCTTTAGTTCTTTTTTGCTTTCTGCCATAAGGGTGGTGTCATCTGCATATCTCAGGTTACTGATTTTTCTCCCTGCAATCTTGATTCCAGCTTCTGCTTCTTTCAGCCCAGTGTTTCTCATGATGTAACTTTATCAAGAATTGTGTACATTTCAGGATTGATTAAAATTAAATATAATTTAATTAAGTAAATGACTTTTATTATTAAAAGTAAGCTACAACAATAGTGGAATTTGGTTTTCTCTTTCTGTTAACAGAACAAACTTTCCTGGAATATTGAGCTGCCTTGGAGAACAGATGGTTAAGTCTCTTTCTCTAGCTAACTCTGAGTGTTCCAGAGAACTGTGAGGCATCTCAGAGGGAAATATTAGATTAACTAGCATCACTGGTATGTTAAACACCATGGGGAGCATTATCAAGTGAATGAGAAGCCTTCTCAGGTTAAACTGGGATGGATATTATTAATAGGGATTTGCTAAAAAAAATTATGGAATTCCTACAAACCTGGTAGGTCCCAACATCATAATTAGGACATACCAGGGCATCCCACATTCTGCTACCAAGTCACAATTCTGGTTATTGTGATCAAGTTTCTTAACCCGTTACATTCTGCTCAGGTGCATCACCTTATCTTTCAGTCTTTAAGTCAGGTGCACACAGTTACTATACTCTGATGGTTTTGCAAAAGGTCTTCATCGCCCAAGAAGATTCATAGGAGAGACCATTTTGACAAGCACTGATGTCTGATCAGTTTCACATTATACCAGGCAACTAACTGGATAAGAAAATTTTAAATCTCCATTTAAAAAACCTGCTGGTATTATAAAAGTGTTTAACAAAAGATGAAATACTGAGTCAACTCGTAAATATAGTTTTAAAGTTTATGGGGTTTTTTTTTTTTGCTCTGAAATATTATTGATCTGTTGCTTTCTAGATAAAGCCCAGCCCTTCCCCTCAAGCTACTAATGATTGACAGCAACTGAATAAATGCCCTCTGTGAGTAAAACGGAAATATGTTACTTTTCTCTCTCTTGGTTTCTCCAGAAGTTAGAGATGCTTAACTCTGAGCAGCCTTATCAGGTAAATAAAAATGACTGTCTCCTGACATTTGCAATAATCTTCATATTTTGGGACCCTCTAGAAGAGAGAAATCTGCAAGCAAAATCAAATGGCAGGATTTGGGCCTGGATTTCCTGAGGTTACAATGGTGTTGATTCCTTGTTTTCTGGAATTCAGTCTGAGACTCTCTTTTGTACATATAGTTTTATGATTGACTTATTTACTTGTTCTTGGAGGCTGGGTCTTTGATGGACCTCACAGGCTTTTCATTACTAGCGCGGGCTTTCACTAGTTGCAACACTAATTGTGAATGAGACAGTTCAAGCTCTAGCCTCACGGCAAAGACCACTGAGACACTACATATTTATCAGATGGAAACACTCAAAAACTCATCTTCCTTGTTGCCCTCTAAAATAGGAAGACTCTTTGGGAAAATATCACAAATCATTAATCATTGTCCTCATCGTAATATGCTTTCATGTTTTTCAAATGTTGGTCCAAGGGCTATAAGAAGGCAATCAAAGAGAGAAATAATATTTCCTTAACACAAACTGTTGATGCTAACGAATCATGGAACTTGAGATTATTTCCAGCTCTTGTGTCCTTTCCTCAAATTACATAGGTTGACTCCCCTTGGAACTGTAGTGGAGAAGGAACTTATGAGGCCTTCGTAGATCCCCACCCATGTACACCTGCCTCGTATCTATGAAAAACAACTTCAGTCAAGAATATATTTAATCATAGAAGTGAAACAATACAAAAAGAAAGGAAATTGTCAACGAAGTCAAAATAATAATATCGTAGCTATTAAACAGACTCATGGACTGTTAGCTCTTCCTCAAGGGCTATTGATAATATTTGGAGCCAGGACCTTTGACCCCTTTTACAGGATCTGAAACCCCTGCCAGATGGAAGAAGTGAACTATGCCACCCACAAGCAGGAAGACCTGAGACCGGCTGGAACCACAAGGGTGATGCTGCTGCTCCCTGAGACCTCATCACAGACCCAACAGAAGAGCGTCCTCGGGTTGATCAGGCTCTGCTCCTTGAACAGCATAAGACTCCTCAGACCCCTCCAGGACCAGACACACAGCCTTTTATTTATGTTAATATTTTATTGATCTATTTATTTGGCTGCCTTGGTTCTGATTTGCAGATGAAGGATATTCTCTACCTCTGGTGGGATCTTGCTTGTAGCTCAGAGACTCACCAGCTGTGGGGCGAGGGCTCAGCTGTTCCTGGGCTGTGAGATCTTAGATTCCCCACCAGGGATCGAACCCAGGTCCACTGCATTTCAAGATGGACTCTAAGCCACTGGACGACTGGAAGTCCCAGGACACAGTCTTGAGGGCATTAGCCTGCTTGGTCCCCCGTGTGTGTCAAAGCAGTAAAGCTAGTTTTTCCATTTCCCTTAAAACTCTCTCTCTCAGATGTAATCTGGCCCCAGGACACAGAGGCCCAATTTTGGCAAGGAGATCTGGAGAGAAGCCAGGAGCCATTGGAAGAACAGGGTCCTGGGGGCAGGAGGGCTGAGGGACCTGAGTCCCAGTGGGGTGGAAGGCTGCGAGAGGCCCAACGGGGCATTCCGGAGGGGAGCCCTGAGGAGGCGTCCTTGGCAGCAGGCCTGGCGCTGCGGCGCAGACTCGGGGCTGCGGAGACAGACTCCCCATCTCAGCGGAGCGGCCACAGGAGCCGGGGCGGCCCTGAGAGGGGTCAGGGCGCACAGGGCCCGGGCGCCAGTCATCAAGGGTCAGAACACGGTCAGAACAGAGAGGAGGAGAAGCTCTGCGCCACGGAGGCGCCCCCGGAGTGTAAGGACCGCCCCGGGGAGGGGAGCGTGTGGTCCTGGGTGTGGACTCCAAGAAGCTCTGTGCTTCCCAAGGCGGGGCCCAGGAGGCTGGCGGTTTCAACAGCGCTGGATGCACCTGAGGCCACTTTGCCTCAAGAACGGAAACTGGGGAGGCAGCCCCATCTGTCCCCTCCAATCAGAGTTATTCCTCTCCCTGACTTGCCCCACCCACCCCTCAGGGCAGTGCCCCTCTCTTCACCCCTCGCCCCCTAAACTCGTCCCCCATCCCCGGGTTTCTAGATTCTTCTGGGCTCTGCACGCTCCTAGGCCCGCCCCATCCTCCATTCTCTCCCCCTCCCCGCTCTCCAGGTTCTAGATTTCAGACAGGCTGGGACCTGGGCTGCAGTGCTTCTTCGTGGACACACAGCTTCTTGAGCCACAGACAGCAAGGAAACCACAAATGACTAACAATCACTACACACACGGGCAGCGGGGGCAAGTGATGCACCAGATAAAAAAACAAAAGATCAAAAAAAACCCCAAAAAAACAAAAGATCAAAACTCCAGTCCCCCCTTCAGAGCTGGAGAACTAAAGTGGGGTCCTGGACGTGATGCCTGCACACAGCACCACCAAGGGGCTGCACAGACCTCGCATTCAGCCCTCCCGCCCAATGCTGGACCCAGCCCGCCCTCACCCCATTTAATGGAGCGGATTTCCCACACGCGCCCCGACACCCCCTCACACCCAAGGAGCAAACAAGGGAACTTGTCACTATTTTGACTCCCTTCCTGATGCACGCAGAGCTCCAATAAAACCTTGTCTGAATATGCTGCCTGGCCTCTTATCAATGTCTGTTGACTTAGGATTCCCAGAACCCTGGTGGGTCACATGCACTTCCGGCTCTGCACACTCCTAGGTCAGCCCTGTCCTCCCTTTGCTCCCTGCCCCTCCCTGTGTTCCAGATGCTTCTGTCCTCGGTGCCAGCCCTTCCCTGGACCCTGGATCCATTTTCCCTCCACTGTGGTCTCAGTTTGTTTCACTACTCACATGTATCAGCATCTCTCAGACGCGATTGAAGCATGACTTTGACTTCCAAGGTGGGCATTCGCTTTCCTACAGAGCTTCTCCAGATGCTGGAGGCCCCAGCCAGACCCCCTCTGAGAGAAATCCTGCCCTTCTCAGCCTGGTCCCAGCTGGAGCCTGGAAAGCCTGCCGTCTGTCCCACATTCTAGACCCCACCCCAAGACCTCTCACCACTGGCCTCCCTCACTTCCCCTGGGCTTGAGTCCAGGAAGCCTTTCCTCTCACACCCAGGCTCAACTCCCTTCGTTTTAAATTCTAAAATTATTTTGTTGACAATTTTGCAAGGCACTTTCCATTTACAGCTCTTACAAAATATTGCCTATATTCCCTGTGTTGTACGATCCATCCTTGAGGCTGTCTTAGGGCTTCTCAGGTGGCACTAGTATTCAAGAATCTGCCTGCCAATGCAGGACACACAGGAGACACGGGATCGATCCCTGGGTAGGCGAGATCGCCTGCAGAAGGAAATGGTTACCCAATCCCAATATTCTTGCCTGGAAAATTCCATGGACAGGGGAGCCTGTCTTACTCCCAGATTTTGTACCTCCTCCTCCCCACCATATTTAAGCTCCTGCTCTCCCACTAGAAACCACTAGTTTCAAAATATCCTTCTGCTGCTTTTTTGTTATATCCACTACTGGTCAGGAAAGTAGTGTATATTTCAATTTTTTTTTGTTAGATCCACTAGAAGAAAACAGTATAAAAGTATAAAAAGTTTTTCTTATATCCACTTCATATACACTCAAGAAAGTACTGTAGATAGCAACAAAGTAGTGTATCCATCCGCACAGGAAGGAGTAGCCAAGACACAGCCTCTTCCAGATGGAGACTTCCCATATGTCTGTCAGAGCAAGTAAATTGAGGACCTAGACTAAAAGGAACAGAAATGCTCACTTGTTCAGCATGGAGACACTGACTTATTTAACCAAGAACAAGCTCAAAGAAACTCTTGAAAATATAGTTGCTGACCTTCTCACAGAGATGTTATAGACATTTGTAGAAAATAAATTACAAGTGGATGAATTGAGGCTGGTCCAGAGGCCATTCAGTGAGTTGCTTAAACACCTAGTCAAGTGGTTGCTGCTATCTGTCCTACACCAGATGGCTTTGGTGACATGGAACCAGTTAGGCATGAGTTGCTTAAGGAATAAGATTATATATGCCTTTAAGAAGTTTGGTCACCAACTAGCTGAAGTCATCATGGCTTAATTTCTATTCATGTGTCAGTTCGGTATCTATGCTATCTTTGTGAAGTCTTAAGAAGACAGCATCATGCATTATTGTGTAAGAGGACTCATCATTGTGGGATGTTTGCGGCTAAGATTTCAGTTTCCTTCTGATTTATACATCCCAACTCTGCCTGCCTAACCAACAAGACTGATTGAACCGGGGGAGACATCCCTAAGATTATAATAGTATTCAGAAGACACAGATCACCAGCTTATCTTCCTTTATTGCTTCCTCAACAACAGTTTGCTCTAACACGAACAAAAATTGAGAAACAGAATTTTTGGTATTAGCAGCAACACACCACCTCTACCCTCCTGACAATGGATGACCTGTGGGCCTTTTCAGTTGCTCTTTGTAACTAGTCCACCAGGCTCCTATGTTCATGGGCTTTCCCAAGCAAGAATACTGGAGTGGGGTGCCACTTCCTATTCCAGGGGATCTTATGCACCCAGAGATCAGATGTGTGATCCCTGCATGTCCTGCGTTGCAGGCATTTTCTTTATCACTGAGCCCCTAACAACGTACGGCCTTCACTCTAAGGATATAAAGGATATCTGAACTCTCCTGTGGTCTGCCCGATTCTGTGCTGACTTCCTTCTCCTGGAGCTGAAACTCCAGCCAGGGGCAGACCAGGGAAGGGACAGATTGTAACCAAGCAGGACCCTCTGAGGCTTTCCCAGAATAACCCCCCAGCCAAGTCCTCTGCCTGCCTTTTGTCTGTAAAAAAACTTGCACCACAGAATAAATGTAGGGACTTCACTTCCGGTCTAGTGGCTAAGACTCCACCAGTCAAATTCAGGGGTGAAATTTGAATACTTGGTTGGGGTATGAATATCCCACATGTCTTGCAGCGAGATTAGAAAAAAGAATAAATTCAATCAGAGAAGTGAGAAAATGTGGAAAGGAAAACAATCAAACAAGGCTGATGAAAAAATGACCCCTAATCTTATCTAAATATATATATGACTCAGTTTGTGTCTTTGTCTTTAGATAACATTCCTGAATTAATTTCTAAATGAGCTCCATTTAATTGACTTAAAGAAAAGTAAGCCCTTTCAAATAAAGTATTTCTAAGGTTCACATAATCTGGGAAATGTTCAATATTAAGTCCATATTTGGTATAGACCTCAGGTTAGTTTGTTGTTTAACCGCGTGTGAATTAATGGAGACATGAGTCACCAACATTGTCATCAACACTCACTGCACCTAGTTCCGTTGCAAGTCAAAAAGTCCTATCTGTTACAAAATTTGACTGCAAGAAAATTAACTATGATGATATTGTCATAAATAATAGAGATAAACGCTTCTTCCTTGTTGTCCTCTAAACTAGGAGGACTCCTTTGAAAAATATGACAAATGTGTACTTTAATCATTATCCTCATTGTAATATGTCTCATAATTTTCAAATGTTTGTCCAGGGGTTAAGACAAGACAATCAAAGAGAGAAATAATATTATCTTAATACAAACTATTGATGCTAAGCTTGAAACTCGAGATTATTTCCAACTCTGTGTCCATTCCCAAAGTAGGGAGGACGACTCCAGAAGGAACTTAATCAAGCAAGACCCTATGAAGTCTTTGTAGATCTCCACCCAGGTCCACTTGCCTTTTGTTTGTATAAAAAAACAAAACAAAGTTTAGTCAAAGAATAAATTTAATCACAGAAAATATAGAAAGAAAACTGTGAAGAAAGACAAAATAAGAATACCTTAGCTAAAAAAAAAAAAAAATACCTTAGCTATTGAACAAATCATGCAGAATTAGTTTCTCCTCAAGGGCTATTCATAATGCTGTGAGCCAGGACCTTTGACCTCTTTTACAGAATCAGAAACCCCCGGGAGACTGAAGAAGTGAACTATGCCGCCCACAAACAGGAAGACCTGAGACCGGCTGGAAGCAGAAGGGTGATGCTGCTGTTCCCCGTGACCTCATCACAGACCCAACAGAAGAGCGCCTCAAGTTGATCAGGCTCTGTTCCTTGAACACTGTAAGACTCCTCAACCCCCCTCCAAGACCGGACACACAGCCTTTTTAAAAACATATATTTTATTTATTTATTTGGCTGCCTTCGGTCTTCCTTGTAACAGGCAGGATATTCCCTGCGTGTGGCAGCATCCTGGCTTGCAGCAGGCAGACTCTCTAGCTGTGGGGTGCGGGCTGAGCTGCTCTTGCCCTGGGGGATCTCAGTTTACCGACGGGAGATCGCACCCCTGTGCCCGGCATTGCAAGGTGGATTCTTAACCACTGAACCACCGAGGAAGTCCCAGGACACTGTCTTGAGGGCGTTAGCCTGCTGCGACCCCCGCACCTGGCAAAACAGTAAAGCTATGTGCTTCCATTTCACTCACAGCTCTCCCCGAGATTTAATTCGGCCCTAGTACATACACAGAGACCGAATTTTGGCAGCAAAAGCTGAAGGAATTACAGGGACCCGGGAGCAGGAGGGCTGAGGGTGTCTGAGCCCCCATGGGGTCGAAAGCAGGGAGGTGCCAAAGGGGAAATTCTGGAGGCGAGCCCCGAGGAGAGGTCAGTGTGGGGAGCAGGGACGGCGCTGTGTGCAGACCTGGGCGCTCAGGAGGCCAGATCCTGATCTGAGCAGAGGGGCCAGAGGCGCCAGGGCGGCCCTGAGCGGAGTCGGGGGTGCACAAGGCCCGGGCGCCAGTCTTCAAGGAGAGAATAGGGTCAGAACAGAGACAAGGAGAAGCTCTGCACCACGGAGGAACCCTCGGAGTGTAAGGACCATCCTGGCAGGGGACGGGTGTGGATGGTGTGGACTCCAACAGGCTCTGTGCTTCCCAAGGGGCCCGCGAGGCGGTTCCAACAGCGCTAGATACACCAGAGGCCTCTTTTTGCCAAAAGTATGAAACTGCCCAAAAGCCTCACCTCTGCGTTTATTCCTAACCCAACCTTCCTCTCCCATCCCCAGCGACAATGACCCTCTCTTCATTCCCTGCCCCCCAAACTCCTCCCCATTCCCTGGACTTTCTAGATCCTGCTAGGCTCTGCCTAGCCCAGTCTTACTCATCCTCCATATCTTCCCCGCACACCCTGTCCCATGTTCTAGATTCTTCCACTCAGCTCCCCTCCCTTCCCTGGGTCCTGGATCCTTCTCAGCCTCCACTGTGGTCTCAGTGTCACCGACCCACAAATCCCAGAGCCTTGCAAAACTCCACTGAAGGACGTTTGGCGTCCCCAGGTGGACATTCACTTTCCTGAAGAGCTGCCCTAGATGCTGGCGGCCCCACCGCAGACCCCCTCTGAGACCAATCCAGCCTTTCTCAGCCTGGCCCCAGCTGGAGCCTGGATCCTGCCCTCCTGTCCCACACTCTAGTCCCCACCCCAAGGCCGCCCCACATTGGCGTCTCCATTTCCCTTGGGCTCTAATCCAGGAAACTTTTCTGCCCCCATCCCTATCCCTCAAGTCCCTTCATTTTTTGAACTGTCCAAGCCCTCAACTCAAGCCTTCTGTCTCCTCTCGGGTCCTGACATCTGCCGCTCCTGCTCATTCTCTGCGTTTCTAGAACCAAGGGATTCCAATCTCCTTCTCCACCTGGTTTCCTGTGCCCTTTGTCCATCCCCTCTTCTTCAGGGGTCCCTGGGACTCCTGCGTGCAAGGACGTTTGCACCTGTGTGTTCCTTATACCTTTCACAGACACACAACACATAGAAATATACAAGCACACAGATACATATAATTACATGAATACACATATACACACCCATGTCCACACATATACATAGGCAGGTACCTACATACATACACACAAATATACACATTTTCACACACAAACACACATACACACAGCCCACAGAGCTCCCATACCAAGGCCTTAATTCCAAGACTCTCAAGTGGTAGCACATGGAGCTCCTGTCTGCACACTCCTCCCCCTGGGCTGGGTGTGTCTGGAGGGTGTCCCTTCTCTTAGTGACAGTTTAACCTTGACTGTGCTTTGCTGTCTTACGGTCACTCACCTCACCGCACGTCAGAACCCTAACCTTTCTGATCACTCCTCTCTGCCCCTTCTGTCTCCAAAGGATCTCATATAGTTTCCCAGAGCGTCGGATCCTTTTCCCTCCAAGAGCACTTACACAGTGCAGTGCGTGCTGGGGATGCGCTGGGTGGTGCCTGTGCCCAGCTTGCTCGGTGCTCTCACAGAGGCTCTCGCTCTGATGCAGAGACTGCCCTCAGCCGAGCCACAGTCCCTTCTTCGGTTGCCCCCCACCCACTCCTGGGAGCAGCCAACAGCCAGGACCACCTGGCGCAGGGCTCCAGAGCCCCAAGTGTGGCCGACCAGGGGCCGAGGTGTGTGCTCAAAGCCCCCGCGCGCAGTCTACACACAGCACGTCCCCAGCCCGCAGGGAAGGGAGGGAAACACATTAAGCCTGGATGTCCCTGAAGCCTCAAGGAGTACAGCCTTCTGACCCTTGATCTGAGCCCTGCCAGGTTCATTTCAGACTCTCACCTCCAGACCTCAAAGATCAGGATCGTGTTGTGCGTGTGCTGGGTGGTAACAGCAGCTGTAAGAAGCAAACTCCTTCTTGAGAGACTGTGTAGATTTCAAAGGACACACAACAGGAATTTGGAAATTCCCTGGATGTCCAGTAGTTAAGACTCTGCGCTTTCACTTCCGGGGCCCCGGGCTCAATGCCTGTTTGGGGAACTGAGATCCTGCAAGCTGCACAGTGTGGCCAAAAGGAAAAAAATACCTACAGTTCCTCATGATAAGATTTACAGTCTGTGTCACTTTTCTTTTGTCTAGTCCTAATTCCTGGCAGGCGGGAACTGAGCGTCATTTGGATTAGAATCCCTGGTATGTGGTAAACTGGTTAGGGTATATGAACCTGAGTTCAGCCTCTGGATCATTAGGATGTGAACCCACCAAGATAATGAAGGGAGCGGTTCTGGTTCTGGGAGGACAAGGAGCCCAGACCCAGGGTGGAAATGGGTGGAAGGGAGGCTCGAGTGCCCTGGGGGTGGGGGTGACCCCGTGTAGCGTCTGCACGACCGGCACAGGTTTTATGCGGCAGCCACTGGGGACGGGGACATTGACGGCAGCCGAGGGAAGGAGGCAGGAAGAGAAACTAGTGTCCAAATAATCCATGCTGGAGGGGGTGTGGAGAACAGGTGGGGGGATGTCAACTGGTGCAACCACTTGGAAGCAATATGAAGGTTCCTCAAAAAATCTAAAAATATAGTTGCCATGTATCTTGCAATCCCAATTCTGGGCATACACTGAGACACATGTGTAATTCAAAAAGACAGATGGACCCCGGTGTTCATAACAGCCCAGACTATTGACAATAGCCAAGACATGGAAACTACTAAATGTCCACCAACAGATGCACGGACACAGAAGACGTGGTGTGTGTGTGTGTGTCTGTATAATGGAGCATCACTCGGCCCCTAAAAATAATGAAATAATGTGATTTGAAGCAACATGGACAGCCCTAGGGTTTAGCATACTGAGTGAGGTAAATCAGAAAGAGAAAGACAAATACCATATATCACTCCTATGTGGAATCTAAAATAAGACATAAACAAACTTATCTTTGAAGCAAAAACAGACTCACAGACATAGAGAACAACTTGTGGTTGCCAAGGGGAAAGTGGTGAGGAGAGGGAAGGATTGGAAGTTTGGGACTGGCAGATGGAAACTACTATATAGAAGCGGGGGGTAAGCACCAAGGCCCTGGAGGACAGCACCCATTACTGTGAGATGAACCACAATGAAAAAAAAGATGAAAAAGAATATAGAGATATGTCAATAAATCACTTTGCAGTGTAGCAGAAATCAAACCCGACATTGTAAATCAACTATACTTTAAATAAATAAACAGGACGGCAATCTGGTCCCACTGTTAGAAGTTCAGCAGAAGAGGGTAAAAGGAAAAATGATCTGAACTGACACCTGTTTAGTACCGTGTCCCCCGGGTCCTCTCTGCACAGGATCAATCTCAGTTACCAGGTGCTAAGGGCTGCCAACTGCAATAGCACTAGAGGGAGAGGCCCACTGCATATCAATCTTTCTCCCGATTTTTTAAATTGTTAATCTTTATTCATTTTTTCTCTTTTTTATTTTTAAATTACCAAAGTATGCTAACACATTTACAGGAGACGTGAAAAATAGAGAACAAGGTTACATGTATGTCCATGGTATATTATAATTATTTTTTAAATAGACAAATTAAGATTTTTAATTGGAGTTTCAACATCAAACTCTCAAAAATTTATAGAACGAACATTCAGAGAAGTAGAGAATATAGTAGACCTGAAAAGCATGAAGAACCAATTCAACATAATTAAGACTTACATAATTTTCACACAACAGTAGGATACAAATTCTCTTCAAGTTCCCATAAACTAGGAGACACTGGAACACATCCAGGGACATTAAACAAGGTACAAAAATGTCATGGTCTAAAGGTATCACAGTCTATTCTCTCATCACTGTTGAATTATGTTAGAAGTCAATATCAAAAGATATTTAAAATAACCAATACATTTTCAAGTTCAGTGTGACATATACTGTTGACTTTGACCTAGACATGGAATCCTCCCTGAATTTTTTTTTCTCCCCGGATTTTTATAATTAGTCATCATGCCAGCAAACAAGTGAGAGTGGACGAACCTCTTACCTCAAGTGGTGCCATGTTCCGTGTCACACACCCATTGGCCAGTGACTTCATCACGTGACTTCCGTCAGAGAAATAAATTCTGGACGTGGCCTGCAAAGAGCAGACGCACTTGAAGATTTCCCCATGGCGTTCCTTATTTCACTGAAGGACCACAGGATCATGGAAATTCTAGTGGATATGGTTGCTGAATTCCTCACAGAGAGGGTAAGGAAATTCATAAATAATAAATTAATGATATATGGAATGGTGCAAGTCCTGAAACCCTTAAACTCGTTGGTTGCATACCTGATTAAAAGGATATTGATATCTGTACTACAGAAGATAACATCTGTGACATACAACCAGTTATACCTGAATTCGGTAAAAAATAAGCTCATGTACGTCTTTAAAAGCGTAAAACGTCAACCAGCAAAAGTGATTGTGATTTAATTTCTATTTATATATCCGTTCATTATCTATACTATCTTCAGAAAATCTTAAAGGACGTCATATATTATTGTATAAGAAGAGGCATCATGGTGGGAAGTTTAAAACCGAGATTTAAGTTTCCTTGTTAATTATAAATACCAATTGCACCTGCCTAACGAAGAGTACCTTGAAACTTGTACCTTGAAGAAATGTCACTAACGTATGATAACGATATTATAACGTATGATAACGTATAATAATGTGGAAAAACACATCGTACTTGAATTAATATACTGGCTCCTAAACTGCAATTTCTGCAAACACTGGAAGACAATTTGAAACCAAACTTTTGCTGTTACCATCAACATACCTACTCCGCCTTTCTGACAATAAATACATCTGACCCTGGAGAAATAAAACGATAACTGTGGTCTCCTGCCTGGTTGTGTGCTGACTTTTTTCTCCTGCTGGGGTGAGGGTCCAGGTCTGGAGGGGCGAGGAGGACAGGGCCCCCGGCGGCAGGAGGGCCGAGGGCAGAAGAGGTTTCAAAGGGAAAATTCCGGAGGGGAGCCCTGAGGAGAGGTCCGTGTGGGGAGCAGGACAGCGCTGGGTGCAGAGCTGGGAGGCCGGTTCCGACCTGAGGGAGAAGGGCCGCAGGAGCCCTGGGGACCTTGAGAGGAGTCGGGGGTGCACAGGGCCCGGGCACCGGTCTTCAAGGGCCAGAACAGGGGGAGTACAGAGGGAAGGAGAAGCTCTGCGCCACGGAGGCGCCCTCGGAGTGGAAGGACTGTCCCCAAAGGGGAAGCGTGCGGATCGTGTGGACTCCAACGAGCTCTGAGCTCCCCAAGGCGGCCCGGGAGGCTGGCGGTTCCGGCAGCGCTGGGTGTGACTCAGGCCTCTTTTTGCCTCAAGAACTGAAAACTGCGCAAGTAGCACCCCCTCCCCCCGAAGCCCCCCACTCCCCGCCGCCGAGTTATTCCTCAACCCGACTTTCCCCTCCCATCGGTCAGGTCAGGGACCCTGTCTTCATCCCCGGCCCCCTAAATTTGTCTCCTCTCCCCGGCTTTTCTAGACCTTTCTGGGCTCTGCACACTCCTAGGCCTGCCCCATCCTTGATTCTCTCCCCATCCCTCTCTCCAGTTGCTAGATTCTTCTGGGCTCTGCTCACCGCGGTCTCACTCGTTTTCCATTTCCTCCCCTACCCCATCTGGTGTTCTAGATTCTTCTGTCCTCGAGCCCCGCCCCTTCCTAGGCTCTGGCTCCTTCTCAGTCTCAGCCGGTCTCATCTACTCACAGGTCTCAGCGGCCCGCGAACTCTGCGGAAGGACGTTTGGCGCCCCCGGGTGGACATTCCCTCTCCTGCAGGTCTTCCTCCCCACCCACACCCAGCCCCAGAGCAAGCCTGCCCTTCTCAGCCTGGTCCCAGCTGCAGCCTGGAAACCCTGCCCTCCTGTCCTGCACTCTAGTCCCCGCCCCAAGCCCTCAAGTCCTTCCTTTTTTGAACCGCCCACAGTCTCAGCTCAAGCTTTCTCGCTCCTCCCGTTCCTCCTGGGTCCGGACATCCTCTACCCCCGGCTCATTCTCTGCCTTTCTAGCCCCGGAACTCCTGTGTGTCAGCTGATTTGTGCCTGTCTGTCCCTAACCCCTTCACAGACAGATGCACAACACACAGAAACATATACACACACACACGGATACCTATACTCACATGAATACACATACATACACCCACACCTGCATGTCTGCACAGATTACATAGATACCGATAAACACACACAAATACACACGTACATATTAACACAGAGAAACATTTCCCTATGTCCAAACACACACACACATATATATAGGCACATACACACAAATATACACATACTATTCACACACAAACACACAGGTGCACACACATAAAGACACACAGATATAATGAACACCCCTCCCCCTGGGCTGGGTCTGGAGAGCATCCTTTTTCTTAATGACTGCTTAACCCTGATTGTGCTTTGGAGGGGCTTCCCTGTTGGCTCAACTGGTAAAGAATCCACCTGCAATGTGGGAGACCTGGGTTCGATCCCTGGGTTGAGAAGATCCCCTGGAGAAAGGACAGGCTACCCACTCCAGGATCCTGGCCTGGAGCACTGGGGATAAGAACAGGGGTGCAGAGCTGGCATGCTGTCTCGGGGTTGAGACGTGGGGGATGGTAAAGAGAAGGCGTGTGGAATCAGGTGCTGGTAACCTGAGCCTGGACCAGAGACCAGGACGGGCTCGCTCCTGACACTCAGCAGTGACAGCCAAGTGTGAGAGGCCGGGGGACCCTCACCTCCTGCAGTCAAAGGCTGAGACCTGGCACCAGCCTTAAGTGTAAAGAGCAAAACTTAAAAATGGAGCTCTTGGCCTCGGTAAACACTCTGTGCCTACACTGGGGAAGGAAGGGACCCTGAGATGAGGTCGGGGGGAACCTGCTCCAGAATCGATCCCCTTGTGATCTTGACCCCACAATACCCTGAGTCCTCTGCATGGAAGCAGGAAGAGAGAAGTCCCCTGAGGTAGACAGAATAACGCCCCCCCCCCAAAGATGCCCATGCCCTAACCCCAGACCCTGTGAATCCCTCCTTTTACACAACAAAGGAGGAGATTTTGCAGACATGATGAAGTTAAGGATGGTGAGGTGGGGGGACTCTTGCTGTGGATTCTGCACATGGTTCAGTGTTATCATCCTGGTCCTCGTGAAGTAGAGGCAAGAGAGGAGGACGTGGGAGCAGGGGCAGAGGCAGGAGTGATGAGCGGTGAAGACACAGGACGGGCCGTGAGCCCTGGATGCAGGCGGCCCCCAGAATCCAGAGAAAGGGAGAGAAACACATCCTGCCCTGAAGACTCCAGACGGAGTGCAGCCCCGCTGACCCTTGATTAGAGCCCCGTCGGGTTCACTCAGGCTCACAGGACAGGGCTGTGCTCAGCGTGTGCTGGGTGGTTACGGCAGCCATAGGAAGCGAAGGCACCCGTTCTTGAGAGATTGTGCAGATTTCACTTGATCTTAGCCAAAAGGCTGAGAAGCGATATTGTGCAGATTTCAAAGGACACACAACAGCTTCAGAAATGCCCTGGATGTCCAGCTGTTAAGACTCAGCGCTTTCACATCCCTGAGCCCAAGCCTGGTTGGGGAACTGAGATCCTGCAAACTGCACAGTATGGCCAAAAGAAAAAAAAAAACAAAAAACTACAGTTCCTCAAGTTATAGATTTACAGTAGTGTCTTTTCTTGACCAGATCCTAAATTCCTGTAGTGAATTTAGGAACTGAGTGTTGTTTGGATTGGAATCACAGACATGGGGTAAACTGGTGATGGTTTATGAACCTGAGTTCATCCGTGAGGGTCTTTAGGAGGTGAACCCCCCAAGAGAAATGAGGGGAGTGTTTCTGGTTAAGGGAGGAGCATGAGCCCAGGCCCAGAGTTGGAAATGGGTGGAAGGCATGCTTGAGTGCACGGGGCGTGGGGGTGACCCCATGGAGTGTCTGCAGAACTGGCATAGGACGTGGGGGGGTTATGCTGCAGCCACTGGGGATGGGGACGTTGACAGCAGCCGAGGGGAGGAGTTAGGAAGAGAAACTAGTGGACCCCTGTCTGCGTCCACTCTTAGAAGCTCAGCTGAAGAGAACGATAGGAAAATCCATCTTAGCTGAAACCTGTTCGGAACCAAGTGTCCTGAAAGGTCCTCTTCTACACAGGGCCGTTCTCAGTTGTCACGTTGAGGGAGGTGTTAGGACCAGGGAGGGTTCACAGCTTGCTTGGTTTCAGGGAGGTTGAAAGCACTGATGACAGAATTTGAGCCCACATCTGCCTGACTGCAAAGTCCTTGTTCTTTTCACTGCAACACGTGCCTTTGTCAGCCTGTTAAGAGTCCAGGCTTCTGAAAACCAAGAGAAATTGTGAATAAGTCTGTTGTAATGGGGTTTAGAGGCAAAACAAAAGATTAGGGACATAACAGGCTTGAGAGACTGAAAGAAACTCCCCATCTTTATGGGCAGAGCAAGTAAGGCCTCCACTGGACAAGTGACCAGAATGTTTTAGTGTCTAATAGGCATCTTCAGGTTTTATGTCCAAATGAGGCTCTTGGGTTCTTTTTGGTTTCTGCAGTGATTTTCCTGAGAGTTCCCCGTATCATATAATGGAACCACTATCCCTCTGTTGATTCAGTCAAAAGCTTGATTAAAGTTAGGGCCTTGCATTTTTTAAAATTAGTTAATTAATTATTCTTTGGTTGCCCTGGGTGTTGGTTGCCGCATGCACACTTTCTCTAGTTGTGGCGAGCAGGGGCTACTCGTTGTTGTGATGCCCGGGCTCCTCATTGCTTTCTTTGTTGTGGAGCATGGGCTGTAGGGCACGTGGGCTTCAGGAGTTGCAGTGCATGAGCTCAGTAGTTGTGGCACACAGGCTTAGATGCTATGGAGCAGGTGGTATCTTCCCAGACCAGGGATCGAACCCATGTCCCATGCATTGGTAGGTGGATTCTTATCCACTGGACCACCAGGGAATTCCCTGGTCTAATGGTTTAGAAAGCTGAGCCCAACAAGTTTTCCCATATGGCCACCAGAGAGAACTGAGGATGTTTCCTTGGGCAGTGGCAGACCTCAGGCAAGCAACTTTCCTGCCATTACTTTTCTTTACATCAGGACGGGACCTGCACGTGAGGCTGAGTGTTCCCCAGGACGTAGCTGCTTGTGGGCCTGCCAGGAGCAGCAGCATCGACTCCATCAGCTGGAAGTGTGCCTGCTCTGAGGTGCTCAGTCACAGGCTCTCAGAGACCCTTGTACATATTTGAGCAGTTCCTGTTATTGGTCTTGACTGTGAGGGAAGAAACGTGTTTGAGGGGGAAAAAAGGGTGTTGGCATCCGCCAGTACCCTGGTGGTGGAGATTTTTTTTTTTAATTATATTCATGGTGCACAAGGAAGAAAAAAGATGCCCAGAACAAACTGCCCTTTGAAGTTTGGGGAAGAATGGATATATGTATAAATATGGCGGAGTCCCTTTGCTGTCCACGTGAAACCATCACAACATTGTTAATCGGCTAAACCCCAAAGAAAATAAGATGTTTTAATAAAAATTAAACTTTAAAGAGGGCTTCCCTGGTGGCTTAGTGGTAGAGAATCTGCCTGCCAATGCAGGAGACACGGGAATGAAGTGAGAAATTCTCAGATGTTTGCAGGGACGAGGCTGGAGTCTCCGAGGAAAGCCGCCCACCCTCTGGTTCAGCGGCAGCAGTTGGGCAGACTGCACAGGCCCATCATCTAACTGCTCTCCCTCCAGGAGCAGCAGCCTCTCCTCACGTCCACCTGCTGAATCTCACCTGTGTGCCTACATTGTCCAATCTAATTGAAGAGACTCTGGGATCTGTTTTACTGCACTGGAGGGAGTGGGGAGGGGTGTCAAGCGTAGGAGTGGTGTCCTGAGAGGCGGGGTGGCAGGACCTCACCGTCCCAGCACCCTGGGTGCTGATCTGAGGTTGACGGTGAACCTGGGACCCCACCTGCTCCCTCAGGCCTCGGGAGAACCTGTACCACAGTGATGGCCGCATCTCCCCTGACTCTTCCTGGCATGGGGCTCCTGAAGTGCCAGGGAGGACTCGACTCCTGCTGTGGAGGGTCCATTCTGGAAGGTTCCTCAGCAGCCCAGCCAAGGCCACGTGCACAGATCCTCAGTGACGGGGCCGCAGGCTCACAGCTGTTTCCCCCAGTGCCCGCGCCGGTGGCCTAGGTGTCTGGGCACCCGTGTCCAGCCCACACTGCCCTCTGTGCCTGAAGCCGTCCCCTGCAGCAGTGACGTGGGTCCTGCAGTGGGTTCCAGGTCATCCGTCCACCCTGCCACCTCCTCCACGTGAGGTTCTTCCTGGAGGACCTTGATGTCTGTCCCAGGAGCTTGGCCCTGAGCAAACCTAGACAGCGATTGAGGGCTGGTGGGTGTGGCAGTGAACACACGGGCATTGGTCTCAGGTGATGGCAAAAGCGGAGCGTGCATGCCCTCTAGTGGACTGATCGTGCTAGAAGAGGAGCAAAGAGGACCCTGGGGAGCTGAGACTGGGGCTGACCTTGGACAAAGGGCACAGTCGGGTTCAGGAGGCATATTTAGGGGGGGTTAATTTATGGCTGCCTGTAGCTCCCAAGTGGGAAGACTAGTTTTCCAAAGGGGTTAGCCACAAGTCAGAATGTCACCCTCTGGGTTATACTGAAAGTACGATGAGGGTGATTCTGTAGACATTGGAAAGAAACAATATGTAACAAATCCATATGCATTTTCATTAGACAGGCTATTCTGATATTACCATCTGAAAGTCTTAACAATGAATACAAGACCCCTTATCATTTGGAAGAAATATCTTACTAAGAAGATTATATCATAGGAATTTCTCTTCTTTTTCTCTGCAAGGTATTTGCTTTACAATATTGTGCTGGCTTCTGCCATACATCAACATGAAGCAGCCACAGGTATATATGTGTCCCCTCCCTCCCGAACCTCCCTCCCATCTCCCAATGTTCACTGCAGCATTGTTCACAAGAGCTAGGACATGGAAGCAGCCTAGATGTCCAGTGCCATGAATGGATACAGAAATTGTGGCACATATATACAATACAATGTTACTCAGCCTTAAAAAAGAATGCATTTGAGTCAGTCTTAATGAGGTGGAGGAACCTAGAGCATATTGTACGGAGAGAAGTAAGTCAGAAAGAGAAGGAATTTCTTTTGATTTTCAGAATCATGTACCTTGGCATCATTCCTTAAGGATGAATCTATCCCCCATGATGGTGTGATCACTCACCTAGAGCCAGGCATCCTGGAATGTAAAGTCAAGTGGGCCTCAGGAAGCATCACTAGCAACAAAGCTACTGGAGGTGATGGAATTCCAGTTGAGCTATTTCAAATCCTAAAAGACGATGCTGTGAAAATGCTGCACTCAATATGTCAGCAAATTTGGAAAGCTCAGCAGTGGCCACAGGACTGAAAAAGGTCAGTTTTCATTCCAGTCCCAAAGAAAGGCAATGCCAAAGAATGCTCAAACTACAGCACAATTGCACTCATCTCGCACGCTAGCAAAGTAATGATCAAAATTCTCCAAGTCAGGCTTCAACAGTATGTGAACCATGAACTTTCTGATGTTCAAGCTGGATTTAGAAAAGGCAGAGGAACCAGAGGTCAAATTGCCAGCATCTGTTGGATCATCAAAAAAGCAAGAGAGTTCCAGAAAAACATCGACTTCTGCTTTATTGACTATGCCAAAGCCTTTGACTGTGTGGATCACAACAAACTGTGGAACATTCTTCAAGAGATAGGAATACCAGACCACCTGACCTGCTTCCTGAGAAATCTGTATGCAGGTCAAGAAGCAACAGTTAGAACTGGACATGGAACAACAGACTGGTTCCAACTTGGGAAACGAGTCCGTCAAGGCTGTATATTGCTACCCTGCTTATTTAACTTATATGCAAAGTACATCATGAGAAATGCTGGACTGGATGAAGCACAAGCTGGGATCAAGATTGCCAGGAGAGATATCAATAACCTCAGATATGCAGATGGCACCACCCTTATGGCAGAAAGTGAAGAACCAAAGAGCCTCTTGATGAAAGTGAAAGATGAGAGTGAAAAAGTTGGTTTAAAGCTCAACATTCAGAAAACTAAGATCATAGCATCTGGTCCCATAACTTAGTGGCAAATAGATGGGGAAACAGTGGAAACAGTGACAGACTATTTTGGGGGGCTCCAAAATCACTGCAGATGGTGACTGTAGCCATGAAATGAAAAGACACTTACTCCTTGGAAGAAAAGTTATGACCAACGTAGACAGCATATTAAAGAGCAGAGACATTACTTTGCCAACAAAGTTCTGCCTAGTCAAAGCTGTGGTTTTTCCAGTAGTCATGTATGGATGTGAGAGTTGGATCATAAAGAAAGCTGAGCGCTAAAGAACTGATGCTCTTGAACTGTGGTATTGGAGAAGACTCTTGAGAGTCCCTTGGACTGCAAGGAGATCCAACCAGTCCATCCTAAAGGAGATCAGTCCTGGGTGTTCATTGAAAGGAGTGATGCTGAAGCTGAAACTCCAATACGTTGGCCACCTGATGCGAAGAGCTGACTCATTGGAAAAGACCCTGATGCTGGGAAAGATTGAGGGCAGGAGAAGAAGGGGATGACAGAGGATGAGACGGTTGGATTGCATCACCGACTCAATGGACATGAGTTTGAGTAAACTCTGGGAGTTGGTGATGGACAGGGAGGCCTGGCATGCTGCAGTCCATGGGGTCGCAAAGAGTTGGACACGACTGAGCGACTGAAGTGAACTGAACCAAAACTACTCGGGGGACTCCTCTGATGTGCCTGGTGCCTGTGTCCATCTTTTCCCTTGGGGTCTGCAGGTAAGGCCACATACACTCCTCTGCATGTCAGTAGACTCCACTGCCATCTGTTCCTCATCACTGATGTCACTATCACCATCTTCAAGATTCATTTCTGTCTCATCCAGAACACTGTCTTCTTCCTCCTCCTCCTCCTCATCTTCCTTGGAAATATTCTTTAATGTGGTGAGTAAGCGATGGTAACCAGACACTTGTTCTGGTTCACTCTCTGCTTCACTTTCAGAACCTGAAGTATCTGAACTCTCTGACAGTTGACAAGTCTGTGGTTTTGCTTCCTTTCTGGAAACCTTGTCTTAGAAGGGATGCTCCTCGTCGAAATCTCTAAGATGCTTCTTCTGCCTTTAAGTCAGGGAGCCGAGCAGCTGGCTCCGGCTCCAGCTCCCACGTATGCCCATGGCAAGCAACTCGATTCCGCCCGCCCCTAAAACTTAGCTTTTTTCACCTGGAAGTAGTCTGGTCAACCCATTCACGTGGGACCACCAACAGGGCTTTACAGCGGAAGGCCCTCATTTGTCCTTATTTTGCCTTGGGGAATGGTCTCGTAAGCAGAAATTCACCTGTAACTCTGAGTCCACTCTGTCCTGGGGGCACAGGGCTACACAGAAAAATATTTTATCTATATTATCCTAACCTCCATCAGTTTCCTGGGAGAGAGAAGTTCTGGTGGCAGAACATGGTGGGTAGGATATTAACAGGAAAGGATGACATTCACAAGAATCTTTACCCTGGGACTCTCCCTGGTGGTCCAGTGGCTAAGACTCCTTGCTCCCAGTGCAGCGGACCTGGGTTCCAACCTTGGTCAGGGAATTAAATCCCTCATGCTGCAGCTAAGAGTTCCAGTGCTGCAGCTAAAGATCTTGAAAGTCGCAATGAAGATGGAAGATCCTGGTGCTGCACCTAAGACTCCGCACAGCCACATTAAATAAGTAAATTTTTAAGAGTAGAATAGTACAGGAGAGCTTTAAAAAAGAAAAAAAAATGCCCTTGTCCAACCAAGATGGCTCTGGGCTTTGCCCATGCTGCCCTGAGGACCGAGGGATCACGGATAGCTCTCCAACTTTTTCCTCTGCAAATGCAGGAAGGGACATGGAAAATGGGGCTGGCTGATGTCCACACAAATATGAGCAGGAAGAAGCAACCACAGGTGGTAGACATGTCATGAACAGTTGCTTCTTATTCCCTTCCAGTGCCCTGAGCCCTCCTGGCCTCTTCAGTCCAGGCTCTGGGGGAAAAAGACACCATGTGCGTCCATGCATGCATACTAAGTCGCTTCAGTCATGTCCAGTTCTTTGCGACCCCGTGGACTGTAGCCCACCAGGCTCCTCTGTCCATGGGAATTCTCCAGGCAAGAATACTGAGTGAGTTGCTATGCCCTCCTCCAGGGGATCTTCCCCACACAGGGATCGAACTCGCATCTCTTACGTCTCCTGCATTGGCACATGGGTTCTTTACCATGAGCGTCAGCTCCAGACGATCCCACAGAACACACCAATCCTCAGAAAAACTACCATCTCTTTCGTCTGACCTTCCCCCAAGAGCTCCCTCTCCCCTGCTCCTTGCTGTCTCATTTCCACATGTTCTGTCCCCTCATCACTCTTGGTCCATCAGGACTTGCTGGTGCCTCCCTGTATCTGCCTGCGCAGTCCCTGCATGGGATGGCCTCTTCCCCTTTCCCCGTAAACCTGCTCCTTCCCTTCTACAGCCAGACCTATTGCCCTCTGCCACAGTTCGTCCAAATCTCCGCGGGTGAACCCCAGAGTCCCCCTCTCAAGCAGCCCCCCCCGACCCTCTCCTCCTTCATCTGTAACTACGTGCTCAGGACCGGTTCTGTGCTCCCATCATGTGTCCTGCGGATCCCTGAGTACCTGACATGCAGGCAGGATGGGTCTAGCTGGGCTTGTCAGTGGTGCCGTGACGCCTTTGCGAGGAATTGGCACTGAAAGTGCTCATAGTAGGAATAAAGGAAAGAACGATGGTAGATGGGTGGACTCCTGCCTCGGCCCCTGTATAATTACTATGGGAGTGCTTGGGGAGTGAAGGAATGCACATTCACGTACATGCCCAGCGGTGTTTTGGCGCCACCTTGTCACAAGGTAAGGGGTAGGATCCTCTCCTAAACTTTTTGTTTTTGAGATAAAATTCACCTAAGCTGACATTCACCATTCTAACCCTTTTGAAGTGTGGGACCAAGGGAATGTGGCCCATCCCGTCCCCCCAGAGTTCTACTGGGCGGCAGGCATCCTGCGCTGACTGCCCAGCGGGCAGGTCAGAGCCCATCTTGGCCCAGGAGTTGGTGTCCAGAGCACTATCTAAGCCAGAAGGTGACATCAGGACACATAAAGGTGTCTCCCACACCACACCCCACCCCCACTGTGGGAACTGCTAGACTCACTCTGCCCGTAAGTGTCCTCAAGGACCCTGGGAGGGGGAGCTTCCCCGGTGGCTCAGCAGTAAGGAATCCGCCTGCCATGCAGGAGACACAGGAGATGGGGCTTCGATCGCTGGGTCGGGAAGATCCCCTGGAGGATGAAATGGCAACCCACTCCAGCCTTCTTGCCTGGAGAATCCCATGGACAGAGGCGCCTGGGGGCCACGGTGCACGGGGTCACAGAGAGTCAGACAGGACTGCAGTGACGGGGAAGCAGCAGCACCATGAGCCTGGTGCGCTCCGTCATGTCCGGGTCTCTGTGACCCCGTGGCTGGAGCCCACCATGGAATTTCCCAGGCGTGGACACAGAATGATTTGGGGAGGAGAGTAACCACCATCCTTAGACAAAACGATAGATGCGCCTTTGCTTTAAAATGATCCTGGCCTTCCCTGGTGGCTCAGTAGTGAAGAATCCACCTGCCATTGCAGGAGACATGGGTTTGATCCCTGATCGGGAAAGACCCCACATGCCGCGGGGCAACCAGGCATGCACTCCACAGCTATCGAGCCTGTGCTCTGGAGCCCGGAAGTCACAACTACTGAGCCCACGTGCCCCAGAGCCCATGGCCTGCAACAAGAGGAGCCACTGCAGTGAGAAGCCCGAGCACCGCAACTAGGGAAAGACCTGAGCAATGAAGACCCAGCACAGCCAAAACTGAACAGACAAATAAAACATACTTGGTTTAAAACACACACACACAAGACCTCATGGCTTAGGCTATTCCTGAGGAAAACAGATACCCCCGAGGGGGACCCTCCAGACTGACTGTGTCAGGCCCAACCAGAGGTCTGAGAGCATCTCCTGACCTGGCTTATTCCCCTCAGTTATTCCAGGAGCACCTTGGACTCTGTGTGAAGTATTCTCTCCTCTCTCTGGGGCTCCTCTGGGGCTACTGGGTTGAGCCCCTGAAGGCCTTCTCAGAGAAAAATACCTCTGAGTTTTTCCCACTCAGCTCACTAGGTTACTGCTAAGTTTTCCGCCTATCTATATTTATCTTGATGGAAACACAAGGAGGTCTCTGCACCAGAGAAGAGACCGTTTACTCAGAGACAGGGATCCAAAGACTTAGATTGGAATGCTGTATGGATTTATCATTTGAGACCTTCTCACCAATACGCCGGGAGAGTTCAGAGCACACAGCTTTCACCACGACAGTGAGATATGATTTTGTAAGGAAGCCCCAGCAGCCTTGAAGAGCTAGCTCTGCGATGACTCTTCTCTGGAGCTCAGAAATTACAGTGGGAACCGCTGCCACAGAAGTGGGAAACCTCAATGCAATGGGGGTAACTGGCTCGAGAGGCAGCAGGTCTAAGAGGCGTTTGTTGTTCAGTTGCTAAGTCGTGTCCAAGTCTTGGTGACCCCATGGACTGAAGCACACCTGGTTCCTCTGTCCTCCACTATTTCCCAGAGTTCACTCAAATTCATGTCTACTGAGCCAGTACTTAAGCACCAAAGGCAAGGTGGGCCATGCTCCCCATAATGGACAGTAGAGTCAATGATGCCATCAGAAGAGTCTGACTCAACAGAGAACAAGGCACTGGCTAACTGAAATGAAAGAAACAGGAAGTCTAACAAATTCTTACTTGACCCATATACATGAAAAGGCTCTAAATCAAGTGAACAAAAGGCGAATAAAATCAAGAAAAAAAAGAGTCAGTATCCCTCAGTCAATTCCTAGCTTAAAGCCCCAGAATCCTTGGGGTGTATGTATCTTTTTCAGCACTACTTACAATAGCCAGGACATGGAAGCCACCTCAGTGGCCATCAACAGCAGAATGGATAAAGAAGGTGTAGTACATATATACGATGGAATATTCTTGTTGTTTAGTCACTAAGTCATGTCTGACTCTTTTCCTCATGCCTTGCCTTCTTGTCCCCATACCTCTTTGCATCTGGCTGTTCCCGAGTTATGCGTGCCTGCATGCAAAGTCCCTTCCGTCGGGTCTGACTCTGTGACCCTATGGACTGTGGCCCGCTGGGCTCCTCTGTCCTTGGGATTCTCCAGGCAAGAATACTGGGATGGGTTGCCATGCCCTCCTCCAGGGGATCTTCCTGACCCAAGGATCAAACCTGTGTCTCTTAATGTCTCCTGTATTGGCAGGTGGGTTCTTTACCACTAGCGCCACCTGGAAAGCCTGTTCCTGACTTGTATCTTTGAATAATAATCCCAGGACTTCCCTGGTGGTCCAGTGGTTAAGAATCTGCCTGCCAAGGCAGGGGACATGAGTTCAATCCCTGGTATGAGAAGATCCCCCATGCCTCAGAGCAATTAGACCTGTGGCCTCAAGGACCGAAGGCCGAGGGCCTGGAGCCTGTACTCTGCAACAAGAGAAGCCACCACAAGGAGAAGCCCGCGCACCACAACTAGAGGAAGGCTGTGCACAGCAACAGAGACCCAGCGCAGCCAAAACTAAATTAACAAAGAAGTAGTAGCCCAAGTACCATTGATCCCTCTCCTGTTACCTGGCCTCTCTCTCTGAGCCACACCTGTGGCCCTATGGAGAAGTCCTCCTGATCAATCAATGGCAAAAGAGAAAACTTGGGGCTGGTTTACAGAGAGTTCTGCTTGATGTGCAGACACCACGTGAAAGGGGAAAACTGCAGCATGACAGAACCTTTCTGAAACCTCCCTGAAAGCCAGAGCAAAGAGAAATCCTCTGGGGGGGTGAGGGCAGGGGAAGGAACTTCAGACAGGGCACCTGACTGTCCATTTCACTTGGAAGGAGGAATGGCCACAGGTGTGACTATACAGTGATTCACGTGCTGTGGCCAATGGCTTGGCTGGGCCGTCAGGGATTTGGTTAAGAACATGACTAGAAAATTGGTGTCAAGGAGATTTGGGGCAGAAATATATGGATAAACCTCTCTGAATGCTCACCGTTCACCTCAGCAGGAGATTTCAATAATTAAGTGGATAGAATGACCTGTTCTGTGGACACCTGTCAGCCTCTTTTTTTTTTTTTAACATTTATTTACTTATTTTTGGCTGTGCTGGGTCTTCACTCCTGTGCGCGGGCTTTCTCTAGTTGCAGTGAGTGGGGGCTCCTCTTCACTGCAGTGGCTTCTCTTGTTACAGAGCACAAGCTCTAGGGTGCTCGGTCCTCAGTACTTGCAGCCCGTGGGCTCTGGGCCCAGGGTCAGTAGTTGTGGCACACGGGCTTAGTTGCCCCAGACCAGGGATCGAACCCACATCCCCTGCGCTGCCAGGCAGATTTTCAACGGCAAGACCACCAGGGAAGCCCCAGTCAGCCTCTTTCCCCAGCTACCCCTGCCTTCGACTGGTGGGCTCACCAATGTAGTGGCCACGGCGGTGAGGATGCAAGTCATACGTGGACTCAGCAACACAGACTTCCACTCACCAAGGCTGACCTGACTACAGCCACCGCTGAGGGCCCAGTCTGTCAGCCCCGAGACCCGCCAGGCCTCAGGTAGGGCACTGCTCCCCAGGGTGATCAGCCAGTTACCTGGTGGCAGGCTGATTACAGTGAACCTTCTCCATGATAAAAGGGCAGCCTTCTGTTCTTACTGGGACAGACAGGTACTCTGGATACAGATCTGCCTTCTCTGCAAGCAAATGTCTCTGCCCAGACTACCATCCATGGCTGCCTTGGTGGTCCAGAGGTTGGGAATCCACCCACCAATGCAGGAGACACGGGTTTGATCCCTGGGCCGGGAGGATCCCACCCGCCTCAGAGCAACTAAGCTCATGTGTTTCAGGTACTGAACCCGAGAGCCACAGCTACGGAAGCCCGCGTGCCCTAGAGCCTCTGCTCCGCAACCAGAGACGCCACCGCAATGTGCCCCGCACCGAAGGGTAGCCCCTGCTCACCGCAACGAGAGAAAACCTGAGTGCAGCCACAAAGACCCAGCGCGACCAAAAGTACAAAAAACATTATCATTTTTAATAATAATAAGGAAATTCAGGCAGGGAACTCCGCAACAAGAGAAGTCACCACAATGAGAAGCTCACGCTCCTCAACTAGAGAAAGGCCGTTCACAGCAACAACTGCTTCTGCTGCTGCTGCTAAGTCACTTCAGTCGTGTCCGACTCTGTGCGACCCCATAGACGGCAGCCCACCAGGCTCCCCCATCCCTGGGATTCTCCAGGCAAGAACACTGGAGTGGGGTGCCATTTCCTTCATTTCTCTTCAATGCATGAAAGTGAAAAATGAAAGTGAAGTCGCTCAGTCGTGTCCGACTCTTAGCGACCCCATGGACTGCAGCCTGCCAGGCTCCTCCGTCCATGGGATTTTCCAGGCAAGATTACTGGAGTGGGGTGCCATTGCCTTCTCCGACACAGCAACAAAGACCCTCGATAATCCATGATGTTAGGCAGAACCGCGTGGTGTGGGGACTGCTGCATTTCCTCCCCTGTCCACCAGAGGGGAGCAGAGTTCCTCCACGGCCTCGAGTCTCCCCAAGGGTCTCAGACCTCCCTCAGCCCAGCAGTCAGACCCTCACGGATGTCACCTCAGTCCACAGTCCTCCTCGCTCTCCACGCCCCCCACACTGGACTCCAGCACCTCCTCCATACAGCCAGGCGTGGGCCCACTTCACACCATTAGCAACTACTATTCCTTCAGGTCTTCGGTGTCTGTCCCCTGGAAGCTGTGGCCCCACTGGACCCCAAGGAGAAAGAAGGAGGATCCCTCTCACCCGGCGTTACTCACGCCCCCTTTCCAGCCCCTCAGTCCTTTTCTGGAGGCTTCCGATGGGAATAGAACACAACCTTCTCACAGCCTCTGAGAACCCTGGGAAGACCCTCAACGTGACAGTCGCCTCTGACTCTTTGCGACCCCATGGCTGTAGCCCGCCAGGCTCCTCTGTCCATCTGATTCTCCAGGCAAGAATACTGGAGTGGGTTGCCATGCCCTCCTCCAGAGGATCTCCCCCACCCAGGGATTGAACCCTGGTCTCCTGCATTGCAGGCGGATTCTTTACCAGCTGAGCCACCAGGGAAGTGTTACACCAGTGTTACAAAGGGAAATAATATCCTGCTTCGGAGATCCTGGGGTCTCTGTGTTGTGCTGGCTGACCCCAGACCAGAACACGGCCGAGGCGGCCACTGGGGGGAGGGCGGCGGCCTCTCAGTTGACTTGTCACCATCAGCCTTGCTATAGAAAGTGTGCTCCACAGTCCAGTATGGGCAGCATCACCTGAGAGCTTGTTAGATGCAGACTCTCAGGTCCACCCCACCCCTGCTGAGTCAGGCTCTGCATTTTAACAGGATCTGCAGACCCTCCCTGTGCATCGACGTTGGGGAGAGGCTGCCCCGCCCCACATTCTGAAGTCTCAGCCAGGCTGGGCAAGCATGTGACCTGTGTGGCTGCTGAAGCAGCTTTCCTAAGGTCCCTCTGGGGGGCTCAAAGTCTTCATGAAGCACCACAGGTGGTTCCCATGCACCGTGGGGACACTGTCCCTGTGACTATAGTTCCCGATGCACCTCCTCCCCACCCCCCAGCCTCCTACTTTGCGGGGGAAGGCCAGAAGGAGAACATGAGGCTGGAGACTGTGGAAGAGGGGAGGCTGACTGCACCCCCCAACTGAGACCTACGGGGTAATGCCCTGGACAGGAGCCCCAGGGAGGTGCTCTCCCCAACAGTGGGGGAAACTGCATACGTCTGTGTGTGTGTGTGTGTGTGTGTGTAGGGTGAGAAATCAAGCTGCCAAAGGCAGAACAGCATCGCTTCCCAGGCAAATGAAATGTAACAGAAAGGGAAAAGGGAAGAGGAGAGAAGGCAGTCAGGAATGAGAGAGGTGGGGAAGGTGAAGTCAACTGAGAGTGAGGCCCCAGCCCCGGTCCACGTGACTTAGCGACGTGACCTTCCTTGGGGGCCAAGCCAATCACAGAGCAGGAAGGAGAGCAGAGCTCACACAGCAGCTGCAGTGCCTGTGAGCCTTTCTGGAGCAGAAGTTCTCCTCACAGACAGAGAGGCAGCAGACAGCAGGCACCATGGAGCCCCCCTCAGGCCCTTCCCGCCGACGGTGCGTCCCCTGCAACAGGCTCCTGCTGGCAGGTGAGTGGGGACAATTTTCAGGGAGTGGGCAGAGACAGTTTTCAGGGAGAACAGGAGACTGGGTGGGATCTCTGGGAGAGACTGGGCTCTGAGAGGGGACAGAGTGCTTCTGTTCAGACCTGAGGGCAGAGGACAGGAGAGCAGGGAGGGTGAGGGGCTCAGCCACAGGAGACGCTCCATGAACTAGAACTGGTGAGGGGCAGGAAAACTTCAACTAGTGTAGCTGTTACAAGTTATTCTTCACTGAGCAGTAACTGTTGAAAACTGATGACGATAATAATAACTTATGTCTGGGTGTCACTACAGAAAAACACTTAACCGTGACACTAAACATTATCCTTACCCAGCACCCTTAGAAACTGACAAAACCAGGCTGTGGAATTCCTGGGACCTCTCATTCCTTTATCCCCAGGTACAATGTCTGGAGCCTGGTCCTGACACTGCGTTTCAAGCAGGATCAGAAAAGCCCCTGCCCTCACGGAGCTTACACTCTGTGGGGAGGAAGACAGACAGGCAGAGAGATCTAGAATGTGCTGTCAGGCGCTGACAGGCATCATGCAGGAAATGGAGGAGGGAAGGGTCAGCAAGTGAACACGGAGGGTCTTTAGAGCAGGTGGTCGGGGGGGGAAGGACATCTCCCAAGAGGCCCCTGAGTGTGAGCAGTTGTGTGAGGGCAGTGAGGGAGTGAGCCGGGGGAAAACTGGGGAAACAGAGGAAATACAGAGCCCAGAGGGGCCGAAGTGATGGGGGTCATGCTACTAAGCTTGAACCACACACACACACACACACACACACACACACTAAGGCTTGAGGGATGGAGAGACCAGCTTAGGACCCAGGGCACAATTTCCCCATCCCCCACAAAGGTCAGAATATTAACTGATTCCTCTCTCTTCCCTCCTAGCCTCACTCTTAACTTTCTGGACCCTGCCCACCACTACCCAGCTCTCTATTGAAACGGTGCCACCCCTTGCTACAGAAGGATCCAATGTCCTGCTACTTGCCCACAACGTGACAGAGAAAACTCTACGCTATTCCTGGTACAGAGGAGAAAGGATAGAAACCATCCAGCTAATTGCATCATATGGAGTAGTCATTAATGCAACTGCCAAAGGGTCTGCACACGGCCTTCGGGAGACACTTTACCCCAATGGAACCCTGCTGATCCAGAACATCACTCAGGAAGACACAGGATCCTACACCCTGCTCATTTTAAAGAATGATTTACAGACAGAAAGACAGACTGGACACCTCAACGTACACCGTGAGTGCTTCCTGTTACCTCGGGGTGTTGGGGTGGGAAGCAGTTGAATTTTGCTCTGACAGACCCAGATGGTGCCTCCATCTAGCCTCTACATTATGTCCCGTGTTGGGGTTTGAAGATTTAGTGCAGGACACACACAGTGGAGACGAACTCCAATGGGTCAGAATTCCACTCAGGGTATCTGGACCCTGCAAACACCGTGCAGAAAGAAGGACGGTCTGATGGGAGGCACTCAGCAGAGGGAGAGAACGCTCAGTCCAGCCCCCCTGGGTCCCTCCCTGCAACCGTGACCCTGAGGAGGACCCTGCAGGTCTCAGTAGGGGCCTGACCTGAGGGATCCTCACAGAGAAGCTCAGGCCCACGGGGAAGCCCCTCCCCAGACCCTGTCCCAGGGTCCCGGCTCCAGCGACCACGGAGAACCTGGGCCGCTGGTGGTTGTTGGCCTCCCAGGTGGGGCTGACTGGGGCGGATGATTCCCAGCTCCCTGAGGCCAGGGTTTCTCAGCAGGTCACCGGCCAGGGCTCAGCCCCTGGCACGTCTGAGCAGGGGCGGAGTCCAGTCCTTCCCCTGAGACTCAGCATGGAGAGCAGGTTAGGCTGGGTTTTTGAATTTTTTTCAATTTAGGTATTTTTATTTACTTATTTGGCTGCATTGGGTCTTCGTTGTGGCATGTGAGATCTTCTGGTTGTGGTGCAAAAACTCTTCGTTTCAGGATGTGGGATCTAGTTCCCGGACCAAGGATCAAACCCGAGTCCCTTGCATTGGGAGTGTGATGTCTTAGACACTGGACCACCAGGGAAGTCCCTGAATTTTTTGATAGTCAAAGAAAATTGTGGGAAACGGTCCAGGAAAGTTAACTTAAAAAAAAAACAAACTCCACTTGATGATGAGGATGTTAGACATATGGGCTGAGAAGAGAGTCCCAGTGCTAATACTACGGAGATGTCCAGGGAGACTGGTCAGGGGTCATCCCAGGGTACCTGGGGGTCAGAGAGGAGGGACAGTCCTCTCCTTACAGATCATCAATGAAGAGAGACTCCATTCCTTCATCACAGATTCAGGGCCATCCTCTGGGGCACCTTTACAGAGGTCACTGGGGCCCGGGGCTGGCTGAGATCTCGGAGAGGGAGCGTGGCCCAGGCCCCTGACCCACTCTCAGCAGTCACCCCTCTGTCTCACCACAGACCCAGTGGCACGGCCCTCCCTCCAAGCCAGCAACACCACAGTAGCAGCACATGAAGGTCCCGCGGTCCTGACCTGCCTCACAGATGAGACTGGGGTCTCCATACACTGGTTTTTCAAAGGCCAGAGTCTCCTCCTCACAAGGGGGATGACACTGTCCCTGGACAATAGCACCCTCACCATAGACCCCGTCAGCAGAAAAGACAACGGGGATTATCAGTGTGAGGTCTCCAACAGGGGCAACTCCAGCAAAAGTGACCCCCTCAGGCTGCATGTGAAATGTAAGTGACCATTTGCCTTATGCTATATCTTTCTCTGCGGATTATTCTAACAATCGTGTGGAAAATGGAGAGAGGTCACGGTGGGCAGAATATCAAACGAGACCACTACAGGGCTTCCGAGGTGGCTCAGTGGTAAAGAATCCTCCTGCAATGCAGGAGACGAAGGTTTGATCCCTGGGTTGGGAAGCTCCCCTGGAGGAGGAAATGGCAAACCACTCCAGTATTCTTGCTTGGGAAATCCCATGGACAGAGGAGCCTGGCGGACTACAGTCCATAGGGTTGCAAGGGGTCAGACACAAGTGAGCAACTGAATACACCCACACAGTAAACAGGTGGCAGAATGAGTAACAGCTCAATCTCTGAATCAAATACAGTTTCTTCTCCTGGGTTTAGCATTTTAATGTAACTTTCACAAGATTCGTTGTTTTTGTTTTGTGCTGTTACCATTCTTTTAATGTGAAGAATACATAAAATATATAATTTTAGCCATTTTTAAGACTGCAGCTCAGTAGCATTAAGTACATTCACATTGCCACTATCCATTTAGAACTTTTTCATCTTATTAAAAACTCTGTACCCCTTAAACAATAACTTCTAGAAGTCCCCCACCTCAAGCCCTGGCAAACACCATTCTACTTTCTTTGTCCCTATGAATTTGATTATGATAGTCATTTTGTATAAGTGGAATCATGTTATAGTTCAGTCACTCAGTCGTGTCCAGCTCTTAGCAACCCCGTGGACTGTAGCACACCGGGCTTCCCTGTCCTTCACCATCTCCCAGAGATTGCTTAAACTCATGTCCATTGACTTTGATGATGGCATCCAACCATTTCATCCTCTGTCATCCCCTTCTCCTCCTGCTCTCCTCCCAGCATCAGGGTCTTTTCCAATGACTTGGCTCTTTGCATCAGATGGCCAAAGTAGTGGAATCATATAACATTATAATTATCCCTTTGGGTCTGATTTATTTCACTTATTAGCATTATGTCTTCAGGGTCCTCTCCATATTACAGCATATGTCTGAGTTTCATTCTCTTGAAAGGCTGAAGTATATTCCCTTGTATCTATACACAACATTTGATCATTCATAAGTTGATTGTCTTTTAAATTGTTTCCACCTTTTGTGAATATGCTACCATCAACATGGGTGTCTAAGTATCTGTTCAATCACTGCTTTCAATCTTTTTTATTGTGGCTGTGCTGGGTCTTAATTGCAGCATGCGGGCTCTTCATTCTGGTGTGCAGGCTTTCTTTAGTTGCAGTGTGATGGCTTCTCTTGCTGAGGCACATGGATTCTCCTGTTCTCGGGCTTAGTTGCTCTGAGGCATCTGGGACCTTAGTTCCCTGACCAAGGATTGAACCCATGTCCCCTGCATTAGAAGGTGCATTCTTAACCACTGGACCACTAGGGAAGTTCCGCTTTCAGTCTTTTGGGCACACAACCACAAGTGGAATCACTGGATCAAATGGCAATTGTTTGTCCAACTGTTTGATGAATGACCATGTAGTTTTCCATGGTGGTTGTAGTATTTTGCATTCTCACCCGCAATGCACAAAAGTTTCAACTTTTACACATGCTTACAAACACTTCTTGTTTTCTGTTTGCTTTTTTTTTTTAATAACCATTCTAAAGCGTAAGAAGTGATATCTCACTGTGGTTTTGATTTGCATTCCCCTAATTACTGGTGATGTTGAGCATCTTTTCATGTGATTATTGGCCATTTGTCTCTTTTTTAAAAAAAAAATTGGAGTTTATTTTACAATGTTGTGTCAGTTTCAGTTGTATAGTAAAGTGATTCAGTTATACGTATACATATATACATTCTTTTCCAGACTCTTTAGCCATATAGATTATTACAGAATATTGAGTAGAGCTCCCCATGCTATACAGTAGGTCCCTGTTGGTTATCTATTTTATATATAGTAGTATGTACATGTTGACCCCATGCTCCTCATTTATTCACACACACACACATTTCCCCTTTGGTAACCATAGGTTTGTCTTCTAAATATGTTGAGTCTGTTTGAGTTTTGTCAATAAGTTCATTTGTATCACTTTTTAAAATAGATTCCACTTATGAGTGGTAGCATATGGTATTTGTCTTTCTCTGTCCAACTTGGTTCACTTAGTATGAGACTCTCTAGGTCCATCCATGTTTTTGCAAATGGGACTTTTGCATTCTCCTAATACCTGAGTAATATTCCATGGTACATATATGTACCACATCTTCTTTATCCATTCCTCTTGTTTACATCTTCTTTAATTTCTTTCAGTAGTGCTTATTTATAATTCCTAAATGTATAAATCTTTCACCTTCCTTGTTAATTCCTAAGTAGTTTGTTCTTTTGATATTATTTTTCATATCAAAATAGAATAAAATTTTCTTAACTTCCTTTTTGAATATTTTATTGTATATAAGAGCAACTTATCTTTACATGTTGATTTAGTATCCTTCAACTTTGATGAATTGTTTATTAGTTCTAACAGTTTTCTGGGAAATCTTTATCATTTTCTACATATAAGGTCATGTCAATGGCAAACAGAAATAATTTTATTCTTCTTTTGCAATTTGGATGTCTTTTGTTTCTTTTTCTTGCCTAATCCCTCTGGCTAGTATGTCCAATGCTATTTTGAATAGAATTGGAAACAGCAGGCATTGTTGTCATGCTCCTGATCTCAGAAAATAAATGTTGACTCTTTCACCGTTTAGGGTGGTGTTAGCTGTGGGATTTTTATATATGGCCTTTATTATGTTGAGGTGGTTTCCTTTATTTCCCAGTTTTGAGTGTTTTATCCTAAAAGGTTAGTGGGTTTCTTTCAAATGGTTTTATTTATTTAACCTCCTTACTTTATACGTCTGTTCATATATTCTATTTCTTTATGATTACATCTTGGTAGCTCTCATGTATCCAGGAAATTGTCCATTTCACAGAAGTTATCCAATTTGTTGGCATAGGATTATTCCTAGGACTCTTATACTTTGTATTATTTTTGTAGAATTAGTAGTAATGATTCCACATTCATTTCTGATTTTTATAATTTGAGTCTTCTCTTTTTTTCTTAGTCAATCTAGTTAAAGATTTGTCAATTTTGTTAATCTTTTTGAAGAACAAAATACTAGTTTTGTTGATTCAATCTACTGTTTCTCCATCCTCTAATTTGTTTATCTCCACTCTAATTATTATTATTTCTTTCCTTCTGCTAGCTTTGGGTTTAGCTTTTATTCTTGTCCCTCAAGTTGTAAATTTAGGTTGCTGATTTCAGATCCTTCTTTTAATATAAGCATTTACAATTATAAATTCTTGCATGAGATTCTTCACTTCTCTGAGCCTCAGAGTCCTCAAGGGAGAACTGCAATAAGAGAACCTTCTTTATGGCATTTTTTCACAGATTTAATGTAAGATTCAACTAAACCCTTAGCAAAATACCCACATGGGGAACATTTTCCAAACAATTTAGCTGCTATAATTATTACTATTATCATTGTTGTTGCTGCTGTTTAGTTACTAAGTCCTGTCCAAGTCTTTGAGGCCCCATGGACTATAGCTCACCAGGCTCCACTGCCCATGGGATTTCCCAGGCAAGAAGACGGGAGTGGGTTGCCATTTCCTTCTCCAGGGGACCTTCTCAACTTCATTAGGCTGTATACAGTCAGGTGTTCCTAGGACGACTTGACTCTCGAGCCACATCTCATTAGCCACATGGCTTTAGGTTTTCCACCATTGTAAACCTCAGATTTTCCATCTATAAAATGGAAATAATGTCTATCTGACTGGGTTATTATATGAATTAAATGAGATATTTGGCAAATATATAGCACAGAGCCTGGCACAGAGTATGTACATCATAAGCTCACATTAGCACTGATTTTCAGTCTTGAGTTGAACGGTGAGGACCACTGAAGTGAAAAAGAAGAAACAGACAAAAGGTGTTATATATGTGGGGAGGGAAAGCACAAAGATCCACAGGAACATGTTACTTCCTAAATATGGAAGGGAGGAAACAGCGGGGCTGAGTACAAGGTTTCATGTCTAGTATGATAGTTTTCATTCCATGAGATGCAGCCAGGATGGGATTAGATATCTAAGACATGCCTTGCAGAAAATGCCTGTGAAGGACAGTGAGGCAGGAGTGGGAGGAGCCTGGGAGGGTCCTCAGAGCAGGATGCACATTGGGTCCCTAGGAAGGAGGAAGTTTCAGGCTGCAGTGCAGTTCTAAGAGATATCTGCAAAGCTGGCAAGGAGCCCTTGAATTAAAAGTCACCCATCACACAAAAAAATTTATGTCTCACAGAATTGGGATTGATTTCATATTCCTGCTGGAAACCTGTGTGAAGGGTGGTCTCTGTGAAATCGGGTAGTGAATTCAGAGGGCCTTCCATCATTTAAGTCCCAACCATAAGACACCTCCAATGGCTCAGATGGTAAAGAGTCGGCCAGCAACGCAAGAGACCCGGGTTCGATCCCTGGGTCGAGAGGACCCCGTTCAGGAAGATCCCCAGGAGAAAGAAATGGCAACCCACTCCAGTATTCTTGCCTGGGAAACCCCATGGACAGAGGAGCCTGGCGGGCTACACTCCATGGGGTCACAATGAGTCAGACATGACTCAGGAACTCACACTTTCGTAAGACACCTAACAGGTGCATATTCATGGGAGCCATACCTGGTACCCAGGTAAAGATGTAACCATGAAAAGATGGGAAGTGATAACATACAAAAATAACCATCATCAGTCCTTCTTACATTTCCAAAGACTTCAAAAATATGAGTGAAGAAAAGTCAGGTTCGAATTGAGGAATGTGGTCACCAACCTAGAAATACAATCAGAGAGGAAAAAATCGCAAGGATATAGGCAGTTACTCACCTCACAGCAACCTTCCACAGAAAGTTTATACCTTGGAGGAACAAGCAGAGACTATTTATTTCATATTGAGTTATTTCCTGAGCCTCTCCCACTGTAAAATAATGTCGCCTTCATTCATTCATTCTTCTCTCTTCTTTCCACAACAGATAAGCTGACACCCGAAAGTTCCTCTGACCTCTCAGCTGGTGCCATTGTCGGCATCGTGATTGGAGCTGTGGCTGGGGTGGCTGCTCTGATAGCAGCCCTGGTGTATTTTCTGTACATCAGAGAAACTAGACGGTATGCCACCTTTCCTCTTGTTCCGCTTTCTTCGAGGCTGACTGCCCTGCTTGGGAGAGGGAAGGAGACTTCGTCTCTGTCTCTGGCCTAGATCTGCTCCTCCCTCATCCTGCTTCTTGGCACTGATTCTTATGGGTCTCCTCTTCCCTGGTCTTCATGTTTCCTGTAACCCCCTGTCTCTTGGACATGGCTATTCCCACCTCCATCTGGTTTAGAGGGGGCAGCGCCAATTGTGTTCCTCTGTCCAGGCAGGGAAACCAAGGTCCAAGAAGGAAAACCAATGAGGACATGAAAGGAGGGGCAGGAGGAAGGGAGACCTGTGCTCTGTCGACCACAAGAGCAGGAGGAGGGAGGGACAGGACTGGAAGAGAACCTAAGAAAAGCAGGAACAACCCAAGCCCTCCAGGGCAATAAAGAAAGTGAGAAGTAACCAGCATCTACCTACAAAAGTGGAAAGATGTCCGGGTAGAAATAGAAGCAGTTGAGATGAATGGCCTTAAATGTTCTGAAGAGCCATTAAACCAGAGAGGAGTAAACATGAGAGGGGGTAATGGGTAGATTGAAGACGGAGGTCCTAGGAAGAAAGAGGACCAACCAAGGTGAAAATGAACATGGAGGGGCCCCAAGGAATCATGCCGACACTGTGCTTCCTAATTCAAGGAGCAGAGACCCTGTGCCTGGGAATAGTAGTCACTGTGTCTGATATTCATTTAGGGCAACTGACCAGTGCAATCTCACAGAGCACAAATCCTCAGATCACAACCACAGTAAGTAGAGCCACTCACTCAGGGAGAGCTGGTTTGTTCCACCACGTGCCCTGACCGACCAGGGAATCCCTACCTTCTGAAATACGAGAGGTGATCTCAGTCCCCACCCTCAGTTTGGCACAGGTCCTCACCTCCTTCCTACTCATGGAAGAGTCCCCAGACACATGGCCCCTCTGAGGCCACACAAGCCAGGCAGCAGTGAGATGGCCGAGCTTCCAGGAGCCCTTTCTTGATCCTACCTCCTTCCCCCTCCTGCCTCTGTTAAGGATGCGGACTTCTCCTATGGTGAGACTTTCCCTGCCTCTGGTGCTCTGGGTGCTGGGGGCCTCAGCCCCTCCTGCCTCTGGAGCCTGCTGCCTAGACACACACCTGTGAGACACACCTGGGCAAAACTCAGGCCTTGTGAACTGGCAGAAATCTTCAGAAGTGCACTGAGGCCTCCCCTCAACACCCCCACCCCGCCCCACCACCACCTCGGTCTAATGCACTGGGGTCTGGACCACAGACTGAGGGAAGAGAAATCCTTAAGTCTTACTCATGGGCCCCTGCCCTCCCACAACCTGCCACCTCCTTCAGCTAGAAGTCACATCAGCTTTAGGAACAGTCCTTTCTGAGGCCATAAGGCAACTCTGCATTTTCATAGGTTGATGACTTTCCTTTGTTTCCCAGGTCAAGGACACTCTGACAGTTCACCTGAAAAGGTAAGCACAGCCAGCTTCACTGGCTCTTTTTCTCATGGAAATATCTCTGTGTAGAATGGGTTAGTCTTGTAGACACAAATGGGAAATCAAGTTTGGGTCAAACTTCCTCACTGCAGCAACAAAGAAGCATTACTCCTACAAGTCCACCTCACTGGACTTGATCACAGCTGGACCTAACAAGTAACTTAACCTCACAGGGCCTCAGCTGAGTCCTCTGTAACATGGGTGTGCTGCCTACTTCACAGAGGAGATCAAGGAATTAAATGGCATAAATAAGGTAAGCACTCAACACAGTGGCCAGAGCAAGAAAGGCACTAGATCATTCTCCTTCTTCTGCCTCCAGGCTGACTCTGCTGTTACTCACAAATGATAATTCCCAGTGTTATAGACCTGAGGTCTTGATTCCTTTCCCTTCTAATACTTTTACTGAATTTTCCTCATCTTAATCTTCAACAGAATACACATATAAACTGAAAAATGCTTCAATCATAAGTACTGGGTTGACCCAAGTTTGTTTTTCCATAAGATCTTATGGAAAAACTTATGGAAAAAGCTGAATGAGCTTTCTGACCAACCTAATAATTTTAAGAGTGTGTAAGTTTCCACAAGTTGTTCATATCTATGTAAACAGTACCCAATCATTTTTAAAAAATCAGCCCCCCTCAACACACACACACACACACACACACAGACACACACACACACAATGCTGCAGTTACTTCCCTCTGAAAAGTATATACTGTCTTCACTTCCAATGCATGAGATTACTTTTACTTGATTATGTGCTTATATAACGACGAAATACACAGTGTACATGGGTCTGGCTTCTTTCATTCAAAATTGGTTTGCAAGATTCATTCATATGGTTGTCTGCCTGTATTGTCTATTTATTCTTATTGCTGTGCCATCATATTCCATTGTAGAATACGATAATCATCCATAATGTTCTAATGATTATTCAATAGGATGTTACTAAGCAGAGAAAATAGGTAATAAAAGTCTTTCTCTGAAGCTAAAAGTTTCAAAGTGGTAAGAGCATGGGTGCTGAGTCACCCTGGACAAGGGGAGGGTCTGGCCTATGATGCTGATTTAACTGACTGCTGCTCATGCCTTTCAGGTTAATGAAGTTGAATATTCCTCCCTGAACTTCAATGCCCAGGAATTTACAAAAGAGCAACTTCAGCCTCCCCATCTCCAACACATACAGAAACCATTTATCAGAAGTGAAAAAACAGTAATGGAACCTGTCCTGCTTGTTGCACTGTTGACTTATTCCAGGCTTCTCAACCCCATCCCTAGGACATCCCCCTGCCCTCAGGGAAAATGAGGAGAGAGTCTTCCCCCAGCTCCTTCCACCCCTAATGAGGCTCCTCCAGGCTGCCTGGTCACAGCCCCTTCCTTCAGTGTCAGTGGATGAAAAGGCACATCCACGAGGAGATCTGTAGGAAACCAAAACTTCCTCGTCGTTGAAATCTAGCAAATCGGACCCTGGGAGAAGGTTGCCAGAAGCTCTGCCTCTCCCCATTTGCTGACCTAGACCAGTTGTAAACTTGTGTATTCAGAACATATTCATTCCTTCCCACCTCAGTCCTGTTGGAGTCTAACATGAATTTGCCATAACCTGGAGAATTATTTCTTATCCACTGAAATGCCTGTGCCAGAAAAGAAGAGCAAGGAGAAGGAAAATGAAGAGCTTCTGCACTCTGAAGCCCAGTGTGAACCCACCATTCACAGGAAGACACATACATGACCAGCTCTGAGCTGGGAAGTTCTACACCTTTGTACGCTTTCAGGATTGTCCGCCTGCAGGATCAGGGACTAAACAACTTACTACTTAGCTAGAATACCATCTAAACCTTTGAAAGCATGCCTTCAGAGAACCCACTAGAAGCAACTTGAAAACAACTTCTCAGCGTTCATAAGTGTATCTTGATGGAAACTGCAAAAACAAACAAACAAAAAAACCACACATGCTGTTTTAGTAATGCTATGGGCTTTATTCAAAGCAATGCCCGGACATTCAGGGGTCATCGGTTTATGGGGCAGTCAGCTCTTACCAGATGCAATCTGCTGGGATTGGGGAAAGGACTCAGAAAGTCACCCTGCAGAGATTATTGAAATAATGGTCAAAGAATGTACAATTTGGAGGTATTGGTTGTTTATTCCCTTCCTTCTGAGACATTCTGCCATTTTAATTTTTGTAACTGCCTGTTTATGTGAAAGGGGTTCTGTTTAATTTGTTGCATAAGCCAATCTGACCACTTCAGGGGGAAGAACCTACCAAAGCCCCTCATGTCCCTCTGGCCATGAGCTCCCTAAGGCTTTTGTGTCAGGGGCTCCGCACAGAAAATAAGAAGTAGCAGTTGTCTACCTCCACGGCCAGAAATGGGTCTCACTCCATTCCTAGGCATCTCAGGCCAGTCATCAACCCCCTTCTCTTCCGTGTTCCTGCCTGTGCCTGTTCTGTCCATCTGCCCCGCTTACCTTCTCAGGACACCTTCTTGAGAAGCAGGAGCGCCCTGAAGGGAACACGGCCCCTTGCGCTATTTGCATTGTTTACAGCCCAGGAGGCCGCACTGGTGCGCACGCTCCTTAGGACACAAGGTGCAGATTATGACTCAGCCCTGGGTTTCTTGAAGAGCCTCTGGAGTTCTTCTCCCATGGGGTGCACGGGACCCAATGTGTCGGCACGGAAAGGGAGGACGGGAGGAGGAGAGGTGCACCTGCTTCCCACCAGCCTTCTGCACAGATGGGGCCTCCTTGGGCTGCTGAGAGAAAGGCTTTATTCCACCTTCATGTCGGACCTCATGCTGTGTGGAACTGGCCTCCGAGACGGGTGGCTGGGAGCGCTCTGTACTCAGGTACCTCTTTCAGGGTTTTCTCACCCTGATACAGACTGTGTACACCTCCCCTCATACAAGCACTTCTGCATAATTTAATTTTGCCTGGCTGAGGCCATTTCTGAATGATTTGTAAAAATTGCTCTATGTTTATAATAAATATTGTGTATCAGATATCAACATGCTGCCTCACAGTTGGTACTGCTTTCTGCATTGCCTTCTTTACAGGCAGAAGAAATAGAAATTGCTCAACAGGGAGTCAGACTAAGCCTGTTTCTAAGTCCAGAGGTATTGGATCCTGGGATCTGAGAGCTCAATCAATTCATGTGCACACCTGCTGACAAAGTGCGTCCACCTAGAGCCACAGGTCACTGCCCCAACCTGCCTGGAGGACCTGCCTGTCTTCCTCTGGGAGAGAAGGAGAGAAGATGACTTCATGAGTAAAAGGTCTGCTGGACTCTTCACTAGGGACACACCACACTGCCGACACAGATGGCTCCAGTGCACCCCATGCCTGATCCAGTGTTCACTCGCACAGTCTCCATGAGCTCAGGTGTGTAGAAATCTCTCCTACACGTCCCGCCTCCTTGTTCCCTGTCCCTTTCTCTGCCCCTCAGAGAGTCAGAGCTCTTCCAACCAGGATAACCTTCCTTTATTAATTATACTAAGAATTAGCCTGTCATCTCATTTCCTTCACTTCCAAGCAATTGGAACATGTGCTGTCTTTCCCCTCCTCAGCCCCTGATTTCCTCTGGCCCTCTGCTGTGTGCCTCCATCCCAAGACCACTGGAAGCAGCAATAAAGTCAGCACACAGGGGACTTCCCCGGCGGTAAAGAATCCATCTTCCACTGCAGGGGCGGTAAAGAATCCATCTTCCACGGCAGGGGCCACTGGTTGATTCCCTGGTGGAAGAAGATCCCACATGCCGTGGAGCAACTATGGCCATCCGTCACACCTACTGAGCCTGTGCTCTGCAACAAGAGAAGCCACCACAGTGAGAAGCCCACCCACCACAACCAGAGAGAGAGCCCTCACTCTCCACAACTAGAGAAAAGACTGTGAAGCAATGAAGATCAGCCAAATATAAAATAAATAAATACTTTATTTTTTTAATTGGCAGTAGTAATTAATGGCCTTGGACTTCCCAAGTGGTGTAGTGGTGTAAAGAACCCAACCACCAATGCAGGACATGTAAGAGACAAGGGTTCAATCCCTGGGTCGGGAAGATCCCCTGGAGGATGAAATGGCAACCCACCCCAGTTTTCTTGCCTGGAGAATCCCATGGACAGAGGCGCCTGGGGGCCACGGTGCACGAGGTCACAGAGAGACAGACAGGACTGCAGTGACGGGGAAGCAGCAGCACCATGAGCCTGGTGCGCTCCGTCATGTCCGGTTCTCTGTGACCCCGTGGCTGGAGCCCACCATGGAATTTCCCAGGCGTGGACACAGAATAACTTGGGGAGGAGAGTAACCACCATCCTTAGACCAAACGATAGACGTGCCTTTGCTTTAAAATGATCCTGGGCTTCCCTGGTGGCTCAGTAGTGAAGAATCCAGCTGCCATTGCAGGAGACATGGGTTCGATCCCTGATCGGGAAAGACCCCACATGCCGCGGGGCGACCAGGCATGCACTCCACAGCTATCGAGCCTGTGCTCTGGAGCCCGGAAGTCACAACTACTGAGCCCACGTGCCCCAGAGCCCATGGTCTGCAACAAGAGGAGCCACTGCAGTGAGAAGCCCGAGCACCACAACTAGGGAAAGACCTGGGCAACGAAGACCCAGCACAGCCAAAACTGAACAGATAAATAAAACATACTTGGTTTAAAACACACACACACAAGACCTCATGGCTTAGGCTATTCCTGAGGGAAACAGACACCCCAGAGGGGGACCCTCCAGACTGACTGTGTCATGCCTGACCAGAGGTCGAGAGCTCTCCTTATCTGCCTTATTCCCCTCAGTTTTTCCAGGAGCACCTGGGACTCTGTGTGAGGTATTCTCTCCCCTCTTGGGGCTCCTCTGGGGCTTCTGGGTTGAGCCCCTGAAGGCCTTCTCAGAGAAAAATACCTCTGAGTTTTTCCCACTCAGCTCACTAGGTTACTGCTAAGTTTTCCGCCTATCTATGTTTATCTTGATGGAAACACAAGGAGGTCTCTGCACCAGAGAAGAGACCATTTACTCAGAGACAGGGATCCAAAGACTTAGATTGGAATGTTGTATGGATTTATCATTTGAGACCTTCTCACCAATACCCTGGGAGAGTTCAGAGCACACAGCTTTCACCACGACAGTGAGATATGATTTTGTAAGGAAGCCCCAGCAGCCTTGAAGAGCTAGCTCTGCGATGACTCTTCTCTGGAGCTCAGAAATTACAGTGGGAACCGCTGCCACAGAAGTGGGAAACCTCAATGCAATGGGGGTAACTGGCTCGAGAGGCAGCAGGTCTAAGAGGCGTTTGTTGTTCAGTTGCTAAGTCGTGTTCAAGTCTTGGTGACCCCATGGACTGCAGCACACCTGGCTCCTCTGTCCTCCACTATTTCCCAGAGTTCACTCAAATTCATGTCTACTGAGCCAGTACTTAAGCACCAAAGGCAAGGTGGGCCATGCTCCCCATGATGGACAGTAGAGTCAATGATGCCATCAGAAGAGTCTGACTCAACAGAGAACAAAGGCACTGGCTAACTGAAATGAAAGAAACAGGAAGTCTAACAAATGCTTACTTGACCCGTATACGTGAAAGAGCTCTAAATCACGTGAACAAAAGGCAAATAAAATCAAGGAAAAAGAAGTCAGTATCCCTCAGTCAATTCCTAGCTAAAAGACCCAGAATCCTTGGGGTGTATGTATCTTTTTCAGCACTGCTTGCAATAGCCAGGACATGGAAGCCACCTCAGTGGCCATCAACAGCAGAATGGGTAAAGAAGATGTGGTACATATATACGATGGAATATTCTTGTTGTTTAGTCACTAAGTCATGTCTGACTCTTTTCCTCATGCCTCGTCTTCTTGTCCCCATACCTCTTTGCATCTGGCTGTTCCCGAGTTATGCGTGCGTGCATGCAAAGTCCCTTCAGTCGGGTCTGACTCTGTGACCCTATGGACTGTGTCCCGCTCGGCTCCTCTGTCCTTGGGATTCTCCAGGCAAGAATATTGGGATGGGTTGCTATGACCTCCTCCAGGGGATCTTCCTGACCCAGGGATCAAACCTGTGTCTCTTAATGTCTCCTGTATTGGCAGGTGGTTCTTTACCACTAGCGCCACCTGGAAAGCCTGTTCCTGAGTTGTATCTTTGAATAATAATCCCAGGACTTCCCTGGTGGTCCAGTGGTTAAGAATCTGCCTGCCAAGGCAGGGGACATGAGTTCAATCCCTGGTATGAGAAGATCCCCCATGCCTCAGAGCAATTAGACCTGTGGCCTCAAGGACTGAAGGCCGAGGGCCTGGAGCCTGTACTCTGCAACAAGAGAAGCCACCACAAGGAGAAGCCCGCGCACCACAACTAGAGGAAGGCCGTGCACAGCAACAGAGACCCAGTGCAGCCAAAACTAAATCAACAAAGAAGTAGTAGCCCAAGTACCATGGATCCCTCTCCTGTTACCTGGCCTCTCTCTCTGAGCCACACCTGTGGCCTCCTGGAGAAGTCCCACTGATCAATCACTGGCAAAAGAGAAAACTTGAGGCTAGTTTACAGAGAGTTCTGCTTGATGTGCAGACACCACGTGAAGGGGAAAAACTGCAGCACGACACACCCTTTCTGAAACCTCCCTGAAAGCCAGAGCAAAGAGAAATCCTCTGGGGGGGCAGGGGCAGGGGAAGAAACTTCAGACAGTGCACCTGACTGTCCATTTCACCTGGAAGGAGGAATGGCCAGAGGTGTGACTATACAGTGATTCACAGGCTGTGGCCAATGGCTTGGCTGGGCCGTCAGGGATTTGGTTAAGAACATGACTAGAAAATTGGTGTCAAGGAGATCTGGGACGGAAATATATGGATAAGCCTCTCTGAATGCTCACCGTTCACCTCAGCAGGAGATTTAAATAATCAAGTGGCTAGAATGACCTGTTCTGTGGACACCTGTCAGCCTCTTTTTTTTTGTTTTAAACATTTATTTACTTATTTTTGGCTGGGCTGGGTCTTCATTGCTGTGCGCGGTCTTTCTCTAGTTGCAGTGAGTGGGGGCTCCTCTTCACTGCAGTGGCTTCTCTTGTTGCAGAGCACAAGCTCTAGGGTGCTCAGTCCTCTGTAGTTGCAGCCCGTGGGCTCTGGGCCCAGGGTCAGTAGTTGTGGCACACGGGCTTAGTTGCCCCAGACCAGGGATCGAACCCACATCCCCTGCGCTGCCAGGCAGATTTTCAACGGCAGGACCACCAGGGAAACCCCAGTCAGCCTCTTTCCCCAGCTACCCCTGCCTTCGACTGGTGGGCTCATGAATGTAGTGGCCACAGCGGTGAGGATGCAAGTCATACGTGGACTCAGCAACACAGACTTCCACTCACCAAGGCTGACCTGGCTACAGCCACCGCTGAGGGCCCAGTATGTCAGCCCCGAGACCCGCCGGACCTCAGTCAGGGCACTGCTCCCCAGGGTGATCAGCCAGTTACCTGGTGGCAGGCTGATTACAGTGAACCTTCTCCGTGATAAAAGGGCAGACTTCTCTTCTTACTGGGACAGGCAGGTACTCTGGATACAGATCTGCCTTCTCTGCAAGCAAACGTCTGTGCCCAAACTACCATCCATGGCTGCCTTGGTGGTCCAGAGATTGGGAATCCACCCACCAATGCAGGAGACACGGGTTTGATCCCTGGGCCGGGAGGATCCCACCCGCCTCAGAGCAACTAAGCTCAGTGTTACAGCTACCGAGCCCGAGAGCCACAGCTACGGAAGCCCGCGTGCCCTAGAGCCTCTGCTCCGCAACCAGAGACGCCACCGCAATGTGCCCCGCACCGAAGGGTAGCCCCTGCTCACCGCAACGAGAGAAAACCTGAGTGCAGCCACAAAGACCCAGCGCGACCAAAAGTACAAAAAACATTTTCATTTTTTACTAATAATAAGGAAATTCAGGCAGGGAACTCCGCAACAAGAGAAGCCACCACAATGAGAAGCCCACGCTCCTCAACTGGAGAAAGGCCGTTCACAGCAACAACTGCTGCTGCTGCTGCTGCTGCTAAGTCACTTCAGTCGTGTCCGACTCTGTGCGACCCCATAGACGGCAGCCCACCAGGCTTCCCCATCCCTGCGATTCTCCAGGCAAGAATCCTGGAATGGGGTGCCATTTCCTGCATTCCTCTCCAATTCATGAAAGCGAAAAATGAAAGTGAAGTCGCTCAGTCGTGTCCGACTCTTAGCGACCCCATGGACTGCAGCCTGCCAGGCTCCTCCGTCCATGGATTTTCCAGGCAAGATTACTGGAGTGGGGTGCCATTGCCTTCTCCGACACAGCAACAAAGACCCTCGATAATCCATGAGGTTAGGCAGAACCGCCTGGTGTGGGGACTGCTGCATTTCCTCCCCTGTCCACGAGAGGGCAGCAGAGTTCCTCCACGGCCTCGAGTCTCCCCAAGGGTCTCAGACCTCCCTCAGCCCAGCAGTCAGACCCTCACGGGTGTCACCTCAGTCCACGGTCCTCCTCGCTCTCCACGCCCCCCACACTGGACTCCGGCACCTCCTCCATACAGCCAGGCGTGGGCCCACTTCACACCATTAGCAACTACTATTCCTTCAGGCCACACCCTGGGAGCTGTGGCCCCACTGGACCCCCAAGGAGAAAGAAGGAGGATCCCTCTCACCCGGCATTACTCACGGCCCCTTTCCAGCCACTCAGTCTTTTCTGGAGGCTTCTGATGGGAATAGAACACAACCTTCTCACAGCCTCTGAGATCCCTGGGGAGACCCTCAACGTGACAGTCGCCTCTGACTCTTTGGGACCCCATGGCTGTCGCCGGCCAGGCTCCTCTGTCCATCTGATTCTCCAGGCAAGAATACTGGAGTGGGTTGCCATGCCCTCCTCCAGAGGATCTCCCTTACCCAGGGATTGAACCCTGGTCTCCTGCATTGCTGGCGGATTCTTTACCAGCTGAGCCACCAGGGAAGTGTTACACCAGTGTTACAAAGGGAAATAATATCCTGCTTCGGAGATCCTGGGGTCTCTGTGTCATGCTGGCAGACCCCAGACCAGAACACGGCAGAGGCGGCCACTGGGGGGAGGGCGGCGGCCTCTCAGTTGACTTGTCACCATCAGCCTTGCTATAGAAATTGTGCTCCACAGTCCAGTATGGGCAGCATCACCTGAGAGCTTGTTAGATGCAGACTCTCAGGTCCACCCCACCCCTGCTGAGTCAGGCTCTGCACTTTAACAGGATCTGTAGACGCTCCCTGTGCATCGACGTTGGGGAGAGGCTGCTCCCGCCCCACATTCTGGAGTCTCAGCCAGGCTGGGCAATCATGTGACCTGTGTGGCTGCTGAAGCAGCTTTCCTAAGGTCCCTCTGGGGCGTTCAAAGTTTTCATGAAGTGCCACAGGTGGTTCCCATGCACCGTGGGGACACCGTCCCTGTGACAAGAGTTCCCGATGCACCTCCTCCCCAACCACCCAGCCTCCTGCTCTGCAGGGGAAAGCCAGAAGGAGAACATGAGGCTGGAGACTGTGGAAGCGGGGAGGCTGACTCACCCCCCCCAACTGAGACCTACGGGGGAACGCCCAGGACAGGAGCCCCAGGGAGGTGCTCTCCCCAACAGTGGGGGAACTGCGTACGTGCGTGTTTCGAGGGTGAGAAGTCAAGCTGCCAAAGGCAGAAACAGCATCGCTTCCCAGGCAAAGGAAATATAACAGAAAGGGAAGAGGGAAGACTAGAGAAGGCAGGCGGGAATGAGAGGGGAGGGAGAGGGTGGGGCCTGGGCAGAGACCCCGCCCCCGGGCCTCTTGAACTGGCTAGTGCTCCTGCCCCGGGAGGAGGCCCAGCACAGAGGGGGAAGCAGAGCTCACACAGCGACTGCAGGGCTTGTGAGCTTTTCTGGAGCAGAAGTTTTCCTCACAGAGAGGGATACAGCAGACAGCAGGCACCATGGAGCCCCCCTCAGGCCCTTTCCGCAGACAGAGTGTCCCCTGGAACAGGCTCCTGCTGGCAGGTGAGTGGGGACAATTTTCAGGGAGTGGGCAGAGGCAGTTTTCAGGGAGAACAAGAGACTGGGTGGGATTACTGGGAGATACGGGGCTCTGAGAGGGGACAGAGTGCTTCTGTTCAGACCTGAGGGCAGAGGACAGGGGAGCAGGGCACAGGGTGGGGGGCTCAGCCACAGGAGACGCTCCATGAACTAGAACTGGTGAGGGGCAGGAAAACTTCAACTAGTGTAGCTTTTACAAGTTATTCTTCACTGAGCAGTAACTGTTGAAAACTGATGACAATAATAATAACTTATGTCTGGGTGTCACTACAGAAAAACATTTAGCCATGACACTAAACATTGTCCTTACCCAGCACCCTCAGAAACTGACAAAACCAGACTGTGGAATTCCTGGGACCTCTCATTCCTTCATCCCCAGGTACAATGTCTGGAGCCTGGTCCTGACACTGCGTTTCAAGCAGGATCAGACAACCCCTGCCCTCACAGAGCCTACACTCTGTGGGGAGGAAGACAGACAAGCGGAGAGATCTAGAATGTGCTGTCAGGCGCTGACAGGCGTCATGCAGGAAATGGAGCAGGGAAGGGTCAGCAAATGAACACGGAGGGTCTTTAGAGCAGCTGGTCGGGGGGGGGGGAAGGACATCTCCTAAGAGGCCCCTGAGTGTGAGCAGTTGTGTGAGGGCAGTGAGGGAGTGAGCCGGGGGACAGCTGGGGAAACAGAGGAAATACAGAGCCCAGAGGGGCCGAAGTGATGGGGGTCATGCTACTAAGTTTGACCACACACACACACACACACACACACACACTAAGGCTTGAGGGATGAAGAGACCAGCTTAGGACCCAGGGCACCATTTCCCCATCCCCCACACAGGTCAGAATGTTAACTGATTTCTCTCTCTTCCCTCCTAGCCTCACTCTTAACTTTCTGGACCCTGCCCACCACTACCCAGCTCACTATTGAAACGGTGCCACCCCTTGCTACAGAAGGATCCAATGTCCTGCTACTTGCCCACAACGTGACAGAGAAAACTCTAGGCTATTCCTGGTACAGAGGAGAAAGGGTAGAAACCACCTAGCTAATTGCATCATACAGAGTAGCCACTAATTTAATTACCAAAGGGCCTGCACACAGCGGTCGGGAGACACTTTACCCCAATGGAACCCTGCTGATCCAGAACATCACTCAGGAAGACACAGGATCCTACACCCTGCTCATTTTAAAGAATGATTTACAGACAGAAAGACAGACTGGACACCTCAACGTACACCGTGAGTGCTTCCTCTTACCTCGGGGTGTTGGGGTGGGAAGCAGTTGAATTTTGCTCTGACAGACCCGGATGGTGCCTCCATCTAGCCTCTACATTATGTCCCGTGTTGGGGTTTGAAGATTTAGTGCAGGACACACACAGTGGAGACGAACTCCAATGGGTCAGAATTCCACTCAGGGTATCTGGACCCTGCAAACACCGTGCAGAAAGAAGGACGGTCTGATGGGAGGCACTCAGCAGAGGGAGAGAACTCTCAGTCCAGCCCCCCTGGGTCCCTCCCTGCAACCGTGACCCTGAGGAGGACCCTGCAGGTCTCAGTAGGGGCCTGACCTGAGGGATCCTCACAGAGAAGCTCAGGCCCACGGGGAAGCCTCTCCCCAGACCCTGTCCCAGGGTCCCGGCTCCAGCGACCACGGAGAACCTGGGCCACTGGTGGGTGTTGGCCTCCCAGGTGGGGCTGACTGGGGCGGATGATTCCCAGCTCCCTGAGGCCAGGGTTTCTCAGCAGGTCACCGGCCATGGCTCAGCCCCAAGAGCTGCGCCTGAGCAGGGGTGGAGTCCAGTCCTTCCCCTGAGACTCAGCATGGAGAGCAGGTTAGGCTGGGTTTTTGAATTTTTTTCAATTTAGGTATTTTTATTTACTTATTTGGCTGCATTGGGTCTTAGTTGTGGCATGTGAGATCTTCTGGTTTTGGTGCAATAACTCTTCGTTTCTGGATGTGGGATCCAGTTCCCGGACCAAGGATCAAACCCGAGCCCCTTGCATTGGGAGTGTGATGTCTTAGCCACTGGACCACCAGGGAAGTGCCTGAATTTTTTGATCGTCAAGGAAAATTGTGGGAAAAGGTCCAGGAAGGTTAACTTAAAACAAAACAAACAAACTCCACTTGATGAGGATGTTAGACATATGGGCTGAGAAGAGGGTCCCAGTGCTGATACTATGGAGATGTCCAGGAAGACTAGTCAGGGGTCATCCCAGGGTACCTGGGGGTCAGAGAGGAGGGACAGTCTTCTCCTTACAGATCATCTATGAAGACAGACTCCATTCCTTCATCACAGATTCAGGGCCATCCTCTGGGGCACCTTTACAGAGGTACTGGGGCCCGGGGCTGGCTGAGATCTCTGAGAGGGAGCGTGGCCCAGGCCCCTGACCCACTCTCAGCAGTCACCCCTCTGTCTCTCCACAGACCCAGTGGCACAGCCCTCCCTCCAAGCCAGCAACACCACAGTCGCAGAACATGAGGGTCCCGTGGTCCTGACCTGCCTCACAGATGAGACTGGGGTCTCCATATGCTGGTTTTGGAAGGCCAGAGTCTCCTCCTCACAAGGGGGATGACACTGTCCCTGGACAATAGCACCCTCACCATAGACCCCGTCAGCAGAAAAGACACAGGGAATTATCAGTGTGAGGTCTCCAACAGGGGCAACTCCAGCAAAAGTGACCCCCTCAGGCTGCATGTGAAATGTAAGTGACCATTTGCCTTATGCTATATCTTTCTCTGTGGATTATGCTAACAATCGTGTGGAAAATGGAGAGAGGTCACGGTGGGCAGAATATCAAATGAGACCACTATAGGGCTTCCGAGGTGGCTTAGTGGTAAAGAATCCTCCTGCAATGCAGGAGACGAAGGTTTGATCCCTGGGTTGGGAAGCTCTCCTGGAGGAGGAAATGGCAAGCCACTCCAGTATTCTTGCCTGGGAAATCCCATGGACAGAGGAGCCTGGCGGACTACAGTCCATAGGGTTGCAAAGGGTCAGACACAACTGAGCAACTGAATACACGCACACAGTAAACAGGTGGCAGAATGAGTAACAGCTCAATCTCTGAATCAAATACAGTTTCTTCTCCTGGGTTTAGCATTTTAGTTTAACTTTCACAAGATTCGTTGTTGTTGTTTTTTCCTGTTACCATTTTTTTAATGTGAAGATTACATAAAATATATGATTTTAGCCATTTTAAGACTGCAGGTCAGTAGCATTAAGTACATTCACTATCCATTTAGAACTATCCATTAGATAGTTCTATCCATTTAGAACTTTTTCTTCTTATTAAAAACTCTGTACCCCTTAAACAATAACTTCTAGAAGTCCCCCACCTCAAACCCTGGCAAATACCATTCTACTTTCTTTGTCTCTATGAATTTGATTATGATAGTCATTTTATATAAGTGGAATCATGTTATAGTTCAGTCGCTCAGTCGTGTCCAGCTCCTAGCACCCCCATGGACTGTAGCACACCGGGCTTCCCTGTCCTTCACCATCTCCCAGAGATTGCTTAAACTCATGTCCATTGAGTTTGATGATGCCATCCAATCATTTACCCTTGTCATCCCCTTCTCCTCCTGCTCTCCTCCCAGCATCAGGGTCTTTTCCAATGAGTTGTCTCTTTGCATCAGATGGCCAAAGTAGTGGAATCATATAACATTATAATTATCCCTTTGGGTCTGATTTATTTCACTTACTAGCATTATGTCTTCAAGGTCCCATCCATATTATAGCATATGTCTGAATTTCATTCCTTTGAAAGGCTGAAGTATATTCCCTTGTATCTATACACAACATTTGATCGTTCATAAGTTGATTGTCCTTTAAATTGTTTCCACCTTTTGTGAATATGCTACCGTGAACATGGGTGTCTAAGTATCTCTTCAATCACTGCTTTCAATCTTTTTTATTGTGGCTGCACTGGGTCTTCATTGCATCATGGGGGCTCTTCATTCTGGTGTGCAGGCTTTCTTTAGTTGCAGTGTGATGGCTTCTCTTGCTGTGGCACATGGATTGTCCTGTTCTCGGGCTTAGTTGCTCCGAGGCATCTGGGACCTTAGTTCCCTGACCAAGGATTGAACCCATGTCCCCTGCATTAGAAGGTGGATTCTTAACCACTGGACCACTAGGGAAGTTCCGCTTTCAGTCTTTTGGGCACACAACCACCAGTGGAATCACTGGATCAAATGGCAATTGTTTGTCCAACTGTTTGATGAATGACCATGTAGTTTTCCAAGGTGGTTGTAGTATTTTGCATTCTCACCCGCAATGCACAAAAGTTTCAACTTTTACACATGCTTGCAAACACTTCTTGTTTTCTGTTTGCTTTTTTTTTTAATAACCATTCTAAAGGGTAAGAAGTGATATCTCACTGTGGTTTTGATTTGCATTCCCCTAATTACTGGTGATGTTGAGCATCTTTTCATGTGATTATTGGCCATTTGTCTCTTCTTTTAGAAAAAATTATAGGAGTATATTTTACAATGTTGTGTCAGTTTCAGGTGTATAGTAAAGTGATTCAGTTATACGTATACATATATACATTCTTTTCCAGACTCTTTAGCCATATAGATTATTACAGAATATTGAGTAGAGCTCCCCATGCTATACAGTAGGTCCCTGTTGGTTATCTGTTTTATATATAGTAGTATGTACATGTTGACCCCATGCTCCTCATTTATTCCCACACACACACTTTTCCCCTTTGGTAACCATAGGTTTGTCTTCTAAATATGTTGAGTCTGTTTGAGTTTTGTAAATAAGTTCATTTGTATCACTTTTTAAAATAGATTCCAGTTACCAGTGATAGCATATGATATTTGTCTTTCTCTGTCCAACTTGGTTCACTTAGTATGAGACTCTCTAGGTCCATCCATGTTTTTGCAAATGGGACTATTTCATTCTCCTAATATCTGAGTAATATTCCATGGTGCATATATGTACCACATCTTCTTTATCCATTCCTCTTGTTTACATCTTCTTTAATTACTTTCAGTAGTGCTTATTTATAATTCCTAAATGTATAAATCTTTCACCTTCCTTGTTAATTCCTAAGTATTTTGTTCTTTTGATATTATTTTTCATATCAAAATAGAATAAAATTTTCTTAACTTCCTTTTTGAATATTTTATTGTATATAAGAGCAATTGATCTTTACATGTTGATTTAGTATCCTTCAACTTTGGTGAATTGTTTATTAGTTCTAACAGTTTTCTGGGAAATCTTTATCATTTTCTACATATAAGGTCATGTCAACTGCAAACAGAAATAATTTTATTCTTCTTTTGCAATTTGGATGTCTTTTGTTTCTTTTTCTTGCCTAATCCCTCTGGCCAGTATGTCCAATACTATTTTGAATAGAGTTGGAAATATCAGGCATTGTTGTCATGCTCCTGATCTCAGAAAATCAATGTTCACTCTTTCACCATTTAGGATGATGTTAGCTGTGGGATTTTTATATATGGCCTTTATTATATTGAGGTGGTTTCCTTTTTTTCCTAGATTTGAGTGTTTTATCCTAAATGGTTAGTGGGTTTTTTTCAAATGGTTTTATTTATTTAACCTCCTTACTTTATACGTCTGTTCATATATTCTATTTCTTTATGATTACATCTTGGTAGCTCTCATGTATCCAGAAATTTGTCCATTTCACAGATTATCCAATTTATTGGCATAGGATTATTCCTAGTACTCTTATACTTTGTATTATTTTTGTAGAATTAGTAGTAATGATTCCACATTCATTTCTGATTTTTATAATTTGAATCTTCTCTTTTTTTCTTAGTCAATCTAGTTAAAGATTTGTCAATTTTGTTAATCTTTTTGAAGAACAAAATACTGGTTTTATTGATTCTATCTACTGTTTCTCCATCCGCTAATTTCTTTATCTCCATTCTAATTATTATTATTTCCTTCCTTCTGCTAGCTTTGAATTTAGCTTTTTTCTTCTCCCTTAAGTTGTAAAATTAGGTTGTTGATTTGAGATCCTTCTTTTAATATAAGCATTTACAATTATAAATTCTTGCACGAGATTCTTCACTTCTCTCAGCCTCAGAGTCCTCAAGGGAGAAGTGCAATAGAAGAACCTTCTTTATGGCATTTTTTCACAGATTTAATGTAAGATTCAACTAAACCCTTAGCAATACATCAACATGGGGAACATTTTCCAAACAATTTAGCTGCTATAATTATTACTATTATCATGGTTGTTGCTGCTGTTTAGTTACTAAGTCCTGTCCAACTCTTTGAGGCCCCATGGACTGTAGCTCACCAGGCTCCACTGCCCATGGGATTTCCCAGGCAAGAAGACGGGAGTGGGTTGCCATTTCCTTCTCCAGGGGACCTTCTCAACTTCATTAGGCTGTATACAGTCAGGTGTTCCTAGGACGACTTGACTCTCCATCCACATCTCATTAGCCATATGGCTTTAGGGTTCCACCATTGTAAACCTCAGATTTTCCATCTATAAACTGGAAATAATATCTATCTGACTGGGTTATTATATGAATTAAATGAGATATTTGGCAAATATATAGCACAGAGCCTGGCACAGAGTATGTACATCATCAGCTCACATTAGCACTGATTTTCAGTCTTGAGTTGAACGGTGAGGACCACTGAAGTGAAAAAGAAGAAACAGACAAAAGGTGTTATATATGTGGGGAGGGAAAGCACA
>NC_057403.1:15243501-15328010 GCF_019320065.1 Cervus canadensis | reverse complement strand
TTTTGTACCTTGTTTAATGTCCCTGGATGTGTTCCAGTGTCTCCTAGTTTATGGAAACTTGAAGAGAATTTGTATCCTACTGTTGTGTGAAAATTATGTAAGTCTTAATTATGTTGAATTGGTTCTTCATGCTTTTCAGGTCTACTATATTCTCTACTCTGAATGTTCGTTCTATAAATTTTTGAGAGTTTGATGTTGAAACTCCAATTAAAAATCTTAATTTGTCTATTTAAAAAATAATTATAATATACCAGGGACATACATGTAACCTTGTTCTCTGTTTTTCACGTCTCCTGTAAATGTGTTAGCATACTTTGATAATTTAAAAATAAAAAAGAGAAAAAATGAATAAAGATTAACAATTTAAAAAATCAGGGGAAAGATTGATATGCAGTGGGCCTCTCCCTCTAGTGCTATTGCAGTTGGCAGCCCTTAGCACCTGGTAACTGAGAATGATCCTGTGCAGAGAGGACCCGGGGGACACGGTACTAAACAGGTGTCAGTTCAGATCATTTTTCCTTTTACCCTCTTCTGCTGAACTTCTAACAGTGGGAGCAGATTGCCGTCCTGGTCCTGTTTATTTATTTAAAGTATAGCTGATTTACAATGTCGGGTTTGATTTCTGCTACACTGCAGAGTGATTTATTGACATATCTATATATTCTTTTTCATCTTTTTTTTCATTGTGGTTCATCTCACGGTAATGGGTGCTGTCCTCCAGGGCCTTGGTGCTTACCCCCCCCCTCTATATAGTAGTTTCCATCTGCCAGTCCCAAACTTCCAATTCTTCCCTCACCTCACCACTTCCCCTTGGCAACCACAAGTTGTTCTCTATGTCTGTGAGTCTGTTTTTGCTTCAAAGATAAGTTTGTTTATGTCTTATTTTAGATTCCACATAGGAGTGATATATGGTATTTGTCTTTGTCTTTCTGATTTACCTCACTCAGTATGATAAACCCTAGGGCTGTCCATGTTGCTTCAAATCACATTATTTCATTATTTTTAGGGGCCGAGTGATGCTCCATTACACACACACACACACACACACACACACACACACACCACGTCTTTTGTGTCCGTGCATCTGTTGGTGGACATTTAGTAGTTTCCATGTCTTGGCTATTGTCAATAGTCTGGGCTGTTATGAACACCGGGGTCCATCTGTCTTTTTGAATTACACATGTGTCTCAGTGTATGCCCAGAATTGGGACTGCAAGATACATGGCAACTATATTTTTAGATTTTTTGAGGAACCTTCATATTGCTTCCAAGTGGTTGCACCAGTTGACATCCCCCCACCTGTTCTCCACACCCCCTCCAGCATGGATTATTTGGACACTAGTTTCTCTTCCTGGCTCCTCCCCTCGGCTGCCGTCAATGTCCCTGTCCCCAGTGGCTGCAGCATAAAACCTGTGCCGGTCGTGCAGACGCTACACGGGGTCACCCCCACCCCCAGGGCACTCGAGCCTCCCTTCCACCCATTTCCACCCTGGGTCTGGGCTCCTTGTCCTCCCAGAACCAGAACCGCTCCCTTCATTATCTTGGTGGGTTCACGTCCTAATGATCCAGAGGCTGAACTCAGGTTCATATACCCTAACCAGTTTACCACATACCAGGGATTCTAATCCAAATGAAGCTCAGTTCCTGCCTGCCAGGAATTAGGACTAGACAAAAGAAAAGAGACACAGACTATAAATCTTATCATGAGGAACTGTAGGTTTTTTATTTTCCTTTTGGCCAACTGTGCAGCTTGCAGGATCTCAGTTCCCCAAACAGGCATTGAGCCCAGGGCCCCGGAAGTGAAAGCGCAGAGTCTTAACTACTGGACATCCAGGGAATTTCCAAATTCCTGTTGTGTGTCCTTTGAAATCTACACAGTCTCTCAAGAAGGAGTTTGCTTCTTACGGCTGCTGTTACCACCCAGCACACGCACAACACGATCCTGATCTTTGAGGTCTGGAGGTGAGAGTCTGAAATGAACCCGACAGGGCTCAGATCAAGGGTCAGAAGGCTGTACTCCTTGAGACTTCAGGGACATCCAGGCTTAATGTGTTTCTCTCCCTTCCCTGCGGGCTGGGGACGTGCTGTATGTAGCCTGCGCGCGGGGGCTTTGAGCACACACTTCGGCCCCGGGTCGGCCGCAGTTGGGGCTCTGGAGCCCTGCGCCAGGTGGTCCTGGCTGTTGGCTGCTCCCAGGAGTGGGTGGGGGGCAACCGAAGAAGGGACTGTGGCTCGGCTGAGGGCAGTCTCTGCATCAGAGCGAGGGCCTCTGTGAGAGCACCGAGCAAGCTGGGCACAGGCACCACGCAGCGCGTCCCCAGCACGCACTGCACTGTGTAAGTGCTCTTGGAGGGAAAAGGATCAGACGCTCTGGGAAACTATATGAGATCCATTGGAGACAGAAGGGGCAGAGAGGAGTGATCAGAAACTTTAGGGTTCTGACATGCGGTGAGGTGAGCAACTGTAAGACAGCAAAGCACAGTCAAGGTTAAACTGTCACTAAGAGAAGGGACACTCTCCAGACCCAGCCCAGGGGGAGGAGTGTGCAGACAGGAGCTCCATGTGCTACCACTTGAGAGTCTTGGAATTAAGGCCTTGGTATGGGAGCTCTGTGGGCTGAGTATGTATGTGTGTTTGTGTGTGAAAATGTGTATATTTGTGTGTATGTATGTAGGTACCTGCCTATGTATATGTGTGGACATGGGTGTGTATATGTGATTTCATGTAATTATATGTATCTGTGTGCTTGTATATTTCTATGTGTTGTGTGTCTATGAAAGGTATAAGGAACACACAGGTGCAAACGTCCTTGCACGCAGGAGTCCCAGGGATCCCTGAAGAAGAGGGGATGGACAAAGGGCACAGGAAACCAGGTGGAGAAGGAGATTGGAATCCCTTGGTTCTAGAAACGCAGAGAATGAGCAGGGAGTGGCAGATGTCAGGACCCGAGAGGAGACAGAAGGCTTGAGTTGAGGGCTTGGACAGTTCCAAAAATGAAGGGACTTGAGGGATAGGGATGGGGGCAGAAAAGTTTCCTGGATTAGAGCTCAATGGAAATGGAGACGCCAATGTGGGGCGGCCTTAGGGTGGGGACTAGAGTGTGGGACAGGAGGGCAGGATCCAGGCTCCAGCTGGGGCCAGGCTGAGAAAGGCTGGATTTGTCTCAGAGGGGGTCTGCGGTGGGGCCGCCAGCATCTAGGGCAGCCCTTCAGGAAAGTGAATGTCCACCTGGGGACGCCAAACGTCCTTCAGTGGAGTTTTGCAAGGCGCTGGGATTTGTGTGTCGGTGAAACTGAGACCACAGTGGAGGCTGAGAAGGATCCAGGACCCAGGGAAGGGAGGAGAGCTGAGCGGAAGAATCTAGAACACGGGACAGGGTGTGCGGGGAAGATATGGAGGATGAGTAAGACTGGGCTGGGCAGAGCCTAGCAGGATCTAGAAAGTCCAGGGAATGGGGAGGAGTTTGGGGGGCAGGGAATGAAGAGAGGGTCTTTGTCGCTGGGGATGGGAGAGGAAGGTTGGGTTAGGAATAAACGCAGGGCTGGGGCTTTTGGGCAGTTTCATACTTTCGGCAAAACGAGGCCTCTGGTGTATCTAGTGCTGTTGGAACCGCCTCGCGGGCCCCTTGGGAAGCCAGAGCTTGTTGGAGTCCACACCATCCACGGGAATCACCTGCCAGGATGGTCCTTACACTCCGAGGGTTCCTCCGTGGTGCAGAGCTTCTCCTTGTCTCTGTTCTGACCCTCTTCTCTCCTTGAAGACTGGCACCGGGGCCTTGTGCACCCCCGACTCCGCTCAGGGCCGCCCTGGCGCCTCTGGCCCCTCCGCTCAGATCAGGAACCGGCCTCCTGAGCGCCCAGGTCTGCACACAGCGCCGTCCCTGCTCCCCACACTGACCTCTCCTCAGGGCTCGCCTCCAGAATTTCCCCTTTGGCACCTCCCTGCTTTCGACCCCCTGGGGGCTCAGACACCCTCAGCCCTCCTGCTCCCAGGTCCCTGTACTTCCTTCAGCTTTTGCTGCCAAAATTCGGTCTCTGTGTATGTACTAGGGCCGGATTAAATCTCGGAGACAGAGTTGTGAGTGAAATGGAAGCACATAGCTTTACTGTTTTGCCAGGTGCAGGGGTCGCAGCAGGCTAACGACCTCAAGACAGTGTCTTGGACATGGAAGCAACCTAGATGCCCATCAGCAGATGAATGGATAAGGAAGCTGTGGTACATATACACCATGGAATATTACTCAGCCATTAAAAAGAATTCATTTGAATCAGTCCTAATGAGATGGATGAAACTGCAGCCCCTTATACAGAGTGAAGTAAGCCAGAAAGATAAAGAACATTACAGCATACTAACACATATATATGGAATTTAGAAAGATGGTAACGATAACCCTATATGCAAAACAGAAAAAGAGACACAGAAATACAGAACAGACTTTTGAACTCTGTGGAAGAATGTGAGGGTGGGATATTTCAAAAGAACAGCATGTATACTATCTATGGTGAAACAGATCACCAGCCCAGGTGGGATGCATGAGACAAGTGCTCGGGCCTGGTGCACTGGGAAGACCCAGAGGAATCGGGTGGAGAGGGAGGTGGGAGGGGGGATCGGGATGGGGAATAAGTGTAAATCTATGGCTGATTCATATCAATGTATGACAAAACCCACTGAAATGTTGTGAAGTAATTAGCCTTCAACTAATTAAAAAAAGAAAGAAAAAAAAAAAAAAGACTGTGTCCTGGGACTTCCTCGGCGGTTCAGTGGTTAAGAATCCACCTTGCAATGCCGGGCACAGGGGTGTGATCTCCCGTCGGTAAGCTGAGATCCCCCAGGGCAAGAGCAGCTCAGCCCGCACCCCACAGCTAGAGAGTCTGCCTGCTGCAAGCCAGGATGCTGCCACACGCAGGGAATATCCTGCCTGTTACAAGGAAGACCCAAGGCAGCCAAATCAATTAATAAAATGTATGTTTTTTAAAAGGCTGTGTGTCCGGTCTTGGAGAGGGTTTGAGGACTCTTACAGTGTTCAAGGAGGAGAGCCTGATCAACTCGAGGCGCTCTTCTGTTGGGTCTGTGATGAGGTCACGGGGAACAGCAGCATCACCCTCGTGGTTCCAGCCGGTCTCAGGTCTTCCTGTTTGTGGGCGGCATAGTTCACTTCTTCCCTCTGCCGGGGGGGTTTCTGATTCTGTAAAAGAGGTCAAAGGTCCTGGCTCCCAGCATTATGAATAGCCCTTGAGGACAAACTAATTCTGCATGAGTTTGTTCAGTAGCTAAGGTATTCTTATTTTGTCTTTCTTCACAGTTTTCTTTCTATATTTTCTGTGATTAAATTTATTCTTTGACTAAACCTTTTTTTTTTTTTCCCAAACAGAAGGCAGGTGGACCTGGGTGGAGATCTACAAAGGCTTCATAGGGTCCTGCTTGATTACAGTTCCTTCAGGAGTCATCCTCCCTACTTGGGGAATGGACACAGAGTTGGAAATCATCTCAAGTTTCAAGCTTAGCATCAATAGTCTGTATTAAGACAATATTATTTCTCTCTTTGATTGCCTTGTCATAAGCCCTGGACAGACATTTGAAAATTATGAGACATATTACCATGAGGATAATGATTAAAGTACACATTTGTCATGTTTTTCAAAAGAGTCCTCCTAGTTTAGAGGACAAGAAGGAAGAAGCGTTTTCGAGGGTTTCCATTTGATATATATGTAGTATCCAAGTGGTCTTTGCTGTGAGGCTAGAATTTGAGCTGTCTTGTTCACAATTAGTGCTGCAATTCGAGAAAGCCCCCACTTGAAAGGAAGAGTATGTGTGCTGATCAGAGAGACCACCTCCAAGAATAAATAAATAATAAAACAATTATATGTATAAAAAAAGAGTTTCACAAAAAAATAAATAAATAAGTAAACGCTCAGTTTGGTGACAAAACAAACAAACAAAAAAAACGCTCACTTTGGTGACAAAAAAAAAAAAAATAAACGCTCAGGTTTGTGACAGAAAAAAAACAATACATGCTCAGTTTATGGTGACAAAAAAAAAAAAATGCCTCAGTTTGGTGACAAAAAAAAACGTGCTCAGTTGGTGACAAAAAAAAAGTTGCTCAGTTTTGTGACAAAAAAAAAAAAAACATGCTCCAGTTTTTTGGTTGACAAAAATTTAAAATAGTGCTCAGTTTGTGACCAAAAAAAAAAAAGTGCTCAGTTTTCTGACAAAAAAAAAAAATGCTCAGTTTGGTGACAAAAAAAAAAAACAACAAAAAACGCTCTCTTATAGCCACGCTTTCCGGGAAGCAAACTCACTCAGAAGGACAATGCAGATAGTGGAGTGCAGTTTATTACACCGGCGGGCCCAAGGCAGAGTCTCCTCTTAGCCAAGGACCCCGACCAGCATTTGTGAAAATCTTATGTGCACGCGTCCAAACCCACTACCCCAATTCCCTTGAGACTTACATAAACAAAGGAAGGGTAAATACAACTACAATAACCCCATCATTCACGTGTTATGTGTTCAAACAGTCAATAATCAATAAGCCCGCAGTTACATTCCAAATAGTTAATAACCGATAAGCCTGTGCTTACATTCTGATAGATAGTGTCCAGAGGCAGGGGTGATTAGTGTCTGTTTTCTCTTCTTCAACAGTCCCCTGCCCAGAGGGGGGTCTTATCCTTCCATTGTCATTCCCACAGGCACTAAGCACAGAGTTCAGAGTCCACTGGAGAGGTGGCCGAGCACGATCAGCACAGACAGGCCTGAGATGGAGTCCAGGCCCTATGAATTCCCTCTTCAGCTCAGTTTGGTGACCAAAAAAAAAAAAAAAAAATGCTCAGGTTTTGGGTGACAAAAAAAAAAATAAATAAATGCATTCAGTTTGGTTGACAAAAAAAAAAAATACATGGCTCAGTTTTTGGTTACAAAAATAATAAATAAATAATCTCAGTTTAGTTGACAAAAAAAAAATAGATGCTCAAGTTTTTTAGGTGACCAAAAAAAAAAAAATGCTCAGTTTTGGTGACCAAAAAAAAAAAAAAAAATGCTCAGTTTGGTGAACAAAAATAAAAAATGCTTAGTTTGGTGACAAAAAAAAAAAAGCAACGCTTAGTTTGGTGACAAAAAAAAAAAAAAATAATCGGCTCAGTTTCGTGACAAAAAAAAAAAAAAAGTGCTCAGTTTTTTGCTGACCAAAAAAAAATGCTCAGTTTGGTGACAAAAAAAAAAAATGCTCAGTTTTGGTGACCAAAAAAAAAACAAGCTGCCTCAAGTTTCTGACAAAAAAAAAAAAATGCTCAGTTTGTGACCAAAAAAAAAAAAGTGCTAGTTTCTGACAAAAAAAAAAATGCCTTCAGTTGGTGAAAAAAAAAAAAACAAAAAAACGCTCTCTTATAGCCACGCTTTCCGGGAAGCAAACTCACTCAGAAGGACAATGCAGATAGTGGAGTGCAGTTTATTACACCGGCGGGCCCAAGGCAGAGTCTCCTCTTAGCCAAGGACCCCGACCAGCATTTGTGAAAATCAAAAAAAAAGAGTTTCAGACCAAATGCCAAAGACAAACAACAAATAGCCTCCTAAGCTCAGGAAATCCAGGCCAAAGTCCTGCCATTTGTTTTTGCCTTGCAGATTTCTCTCTTCTAGAAGTCAGCAAAATATGAAGATTTCTGCTCATGTCGGGAGACTGTCTTTTCTATTTACCTGATAAGGCTGCTCAGAACATAAGAATCATTAACCTCTGGAGGAACAAAAAAGAGAGAAAAGAAACATATTTGCATTTTACTCACAGAGGGAATTTACTCAATTGCTGTCAGTCATTAGTAGCTTGAGGGGAAAGGCTTTGCTTTATCTGGAAATCACAGATCAAATCCAATAAGATTTCAGCCAACAAAATCCATAAACTCTAAAACTATATTTACAAGTTGTTTCAGGAGCTCATCTTTTTTGTTGAACACTTTTATGATACCATCAGGTTTTTTAAATTAGGATTTAAAATTTCTTTTACCAGCTGAGCCACAAGGGAAGCCTCCTGGGTTGGGAAGATCCTCTGAGAAGGGAATGGCTACACTCCAGTATTCTGGCCTGGAGAATTCCATGGACTGTGTAATCCATGGGGTCGCAAAGAGTCAGACAGGACTGAGCAACCTTCACTTCACTTTAAGTTTCCTACCCAGTTGCATGGTATAATGTGAAATTGATCAGAGACCAGTGCTTCTCAAAGTGGTCTTCCCTATATGAAGCACTTTTGCAAAACCGTGAGAGACTTAAAGATATGGTGACACACGTGAGCACAATGTAATGGGCTAAGAAACTTGATTACAATAACGAGAATTATGACTTGGTAACATCAGGACACACCAGGTTTGTCGGAATTCCTTAATTTTTAACACATCTCTATTAATAGCAACCGTCCGCAGGAGAACTCTAGAAGACTTACATTTAACAATGTTCCCCATGGTATTTAACACACCAGGGATGCCAGTCAGTCTAATATTTGCCTCTGAGCTGCCTCACAGTTCCTCCTGGACACTCAAAGTTAGTTAGAAAAAGAGACTTCCCATCTGTTCTCCAAGCCAGCTCATTGTTCCAGGAAAAGTTTGTTCTGTTACTAGAGAGAGAAAGCCAAATTCCAGTCTTGGACCAGCTTACTATTAGAAATAAAGTTCTTTACCTAATTAAATTTAATTTAACCTTCATCAATCCTCCCTTTTTTAAAAACGTTTAGCATTTTTTGTATCCACATGATATGTCTCTTGTTTTTCCCTATCCAAATCAGCAAAATTATCCTCTTGTTATATTTTAAGAAAAACTACAGTTATTTTCTATATCTTCTTTTGACAACAAACATATATCCTACTTGCATTCCAGTCTCTTACCAGTTTTAGTAACTGTAAAACATTGCGTTTCTAGAATCCCTTAAAACTCAAAATAGGAAACAAGCAATTGAATTGGATTTCTTTTTACGAACATTAGGTTTCATAAAGTATATGACAGACATATTTCCCAGCATAATTTTTCTTTAGGTGGTACAAGATGTGTGTTTAATAAACACATTTAGTGTTTTCACTCATAAGAAGGTAAAGATAAATAAACATGGACTTGTTCCGTAGTTTTTCAGTATTTTATCTCAAACTGATTTCAGTCTTCAGTGCATTCTCATCATTTTACTGAATTTAGCAAAATCCTAAAGTTCTAAATTCCCAAGAATTCGGAAAAACAAAATATAATTCTTTTAAAGAGTTTACCTAAAAACGTCTCTACCGTTTATCTCTATTACTTATGACAATACCATCATAGTTAATTTTCTTGCAGTCAAATTTTGTAGCAGATAGGACTTTTTGACTCGCAGCAGAACTAGGTGCAGTGAAAGTTGATGACAATGTTGGTGACTCGTGTCTCCATTAATTCACACGCGGTTAAACAACAAACTAACCTGAGGTCCATACCAGAAATGGACTTAATACTGAACATTTCCCAGATTATGTGAACCTTAGAAATACTTTATTTGTAAGCGCTTACTTTTCTTTAAGTCAATTAAATGGAGCTCATTTGGAAATGAATCTCAGGAATGTTATCTAAAGACAAACACACAAACTGAGTCATACATGTATTTAGATAAGAATAGGTCTCATTTTTTTCATCAGCCTTGTTTGACTGTTTTCCTTTCTGCATTTTCTCACTTCTCTGATTAAATTTATTCTTTTTTTTTTCTAATCTCGCTGCAAGACATGTGGGATATTCATACCCCAACCAAGTCTTCAACCTTCACCCCTGAATTTGACTGGTGGAGTCTTAGCCACTAGACCGGGAGTGAAGTCCCTACATTTATTCTTTGGTGCAAGTTTTTTTACAGACAAAAGGCAGGCAGAGGACTTGGCTGGGGGGTTATTCTGGGAAAGCCTCAGAGGGTCCTGCTTGGTTACAATCCGTCCCTTCCCTGGTCTGCCCCTGGCTGGAGTTTCAGCTCCAGGAGAAGGAAGTCAGCACAGAATCGGGCAGACCACATGAGCCTTCAGATATCCTTTATATCCTTAGAGTGAAGGCTGTACGTTGTTAGGGGGCTCAGTGATAAAGAAAATGCCTGCAACGCAGGACATTGCAGGGATCACGCATCTGATCTCTGGGTGCATAAGATCCCCTGGAATAGGAAGTGGCACCCCACTCCAGTATTCTTGCTTGGGAAAGCCCATGAACATAGGAGCCTGGTGGACTAGTCACAAAGAGCAACTGAAAAGGCCCACAGGTCATCCATTGTCAGGAGGGTAGAGGTGGTGTGTTGCTGCCAGCAGCAAAAATTCTGTTTCTCAATTTTTGTTCGTGTTAGACCAAACTGTTGTTGAGGAAGCAAGAAAGGAAGGTAAGCTGGTGATCTGTGTCTTCTGAATACTATAATAATCTTAGGGATGTCTCCCCCGGTTCAATCAGTCTTGTTGGTTAGGCAGGCAGAGTTGGGATGTATAAATCAGAAGGAAACTGAAATCTTAGCCGCAAACATCCCACAATCATGAGTCCTCTTACACAATAATGCATGATGCTGTCTTCTTAAGACTTCACAAAGATAGCATAGATACCGAACTGACCCATGAATAGAAATTAAGCCATGATGACTTCAGCTAGTTGGTGACCACACTTCTTAAAGGCATATATAATCTTATTCCTTAAGCAACTCATGCCTAACTGGTTCCATGTCACCAAAGCCATCTGGTGGAGGACAGATAGCAGCAACCACTTGACTAGGTGTTTAAGCAACTCACTGAATGGCCTCCGGGCCAGCCTCAATTCATCCACTTGTAATTTATTTTCTACAAATGTCTATCACATCTCTGTGAGAAGGTCAGCAACTATATATTCAAGAGTTTCTTTGAGCTTGTTCTTGGTTAAATAAGTCAGTGTCTCCATGCTGAACAAGTGAGCATTTCTGTTCCTTTTAGTCTAGGTCCTCAATTTACTTGCTCTGACAGACATATGGGAAGTCTCCATCTGGAAGAGGCTGTGTCTTGGCTACTCCTTCCTGTGCGGATGGATACACTACTTTGTTGCTATCTACAGTACTTTCTTGACTGTATATGAAGTGAATATAAGAAAAAACTTTTTACACTTTTATACTGTTTTCTTCTAGTGGATCTCACAAAAAAATTGTAATATACACTACTTTCCTGGCCAGTAGTGGATATAAGAAAAAAGCAGCATAAGGATATTTTGAAACTACTGGTTTCTAGTGGGAAAACAGGAGCTTAAATATGGTGGGGAGGAGGTGGTACGAAATCTGGGAGTAAGACAGGCTCCCATGTCCATGGAATTTTCCAGGCAAGAATACTGGGATTGTGTTACCATTTCCTTCTGCAGGCGATCTCGCCTACCCAGGGATCGATCCCGTGTCTCCTGTGCGTCCTGCATTGGCAGGAGGATTCTTGAATACTAGTGCCACCTGAGAAGCCCTAAGACAGCCTCAAGGATGGATCGTACAACACAGGGAATATAGGCAATATTTTGTAAGAGCTGTAAATGGAAAGTGCCTTGCAAAATTGTCAACAAAATAATTTTAGAATTTAAAATGAAGGGAGTTGAGCCTGGGTGTGAGAGTAAAGGCTTCCTGGACTCGAGTCCAGGGGAAGTGAGGGAGGCCAGTGGTGAGAGGTCTTGGGGTGGGGTCTAGAATGTGGGACAGACGGCAGGCTTTCCAGGCTCCAGCTGGGACCAGGCTGAGAAGGGCAGGATTTCTCTCAGAGGGGGTCTGGCTGGGGCCTCCAGCATCTGGAGAAGCTCTGTAGGAAAGCAAATGCCCACCTTGGAAGTCAAAGTCATGCTTCAATCGCGTCTGAGAGATGCTGATACATGTGAGTAGTGAAACAAACTGAGACCAAAGTGGAGGGAAAATGGATCCAGGGTCCAGGGAAGGGCTGGCACCGAGGACAGAAGTGTCTGGAACACAGGGAGGGGCAGGGAGCAAAGGGAGGACAGGGCTGACCCAGGAGTGTGCAGAGCCAGAAGTGCATGTGACCCACCAGGGTTCTGGGAATCCTAAGTCAACAGACATTGATAAGAGGCCAGGCAGCATATTCAGACAAGGTTTTATTGGAGCTCTGCGTGCATCAGGAAGGGAGTCAAAATAGTGACAAGATCCCTTGTTTGTTCCTGGGGGGTGAGGGGGTGTCAGGGCGCGTGTGGGAAATCCGCTCCATTAAATGGGGTGAGGGCGGGCTGGGTCCAGCGTTGGGCGGGAGGGCTGAATGCGAGGTCTGTGCAGCCCCTTGGTGGTGCTGTGTGCAGGCATCACGTCCAGGACCCCAGTTTAGTTCTCCAGCTCTGAAGGGGAATGGAGTTTTGATCTTTTGTTTTTTTGGGTTTTTTTTGATCTTTTGTTTTTTTTATCTGGTGCATCACTTGCCCCCGCTGCCCGTGTGTGTAGTGATTGTTAGTCATTTGTGGTTTCCTTGCTGTCTGTGGCTCAAGAAGCTGTGTGTCCACGAAGAAGCACTGCAGCCCAGGTCCCAGCCTGTCTGAAATCTAGAACCTGGAGAGCGGGGAGGGGGAGAGAATGGAGGATGGGGCGGGCCTAGGAGCGTGCAGAGCCCAGAAGAATCTAGAAACCCGGGGATGGGGGATGAGTTTAGGGGGCGAGGGGTGAAGAGAGGGGCACTGCCCTGAGGGGTCGGTGGGGCAATTCAGGGAGAGGAATAACTCTGATCGGAGGGGACAGATGGGGCTGCCTCCCCAGTTTCCGTTCTTGAGGCAAAGTGGCCTCAGGTGCATCCAGCGCTGTTGAAACCGCCAGCCTCCTGGGCCCCGCCTTGGGAAGCACAGAGCTTCTTGGAGTCCACACCCAGGACCACACGCTCCCCTCCCCGGGGCGGTCCTTACACTCCGGGGGCGCCTCCGTGGCGCAGAGCTTCTCCTTCTCTCTGTTCTGACCCTGTTCTGACCCTTGATGACTGGCGCCCCGACCCCTCTCAGGGCCGCCCCGGCTCCTGTGGCCGCTCCGCTGAGATCGGCAGTCTGTCTCCGCAGCCCCGGGTCTGCGCCGCAGCGCCGGGCCTGCTGCCAAGGAGGCCTCCTCAGGGCTCCCCTCTGGAATGTCCCGTTGGGCCTCTCGTAGCCTTCCACCCCACTGGGACTCAGGTCCCTCAGCCCTCCTGCCCCCAGGACCCTGTTCTTCCAATGGCTCCTGGCTTCTCTCCAGATCTCCTTGCCAAAATTGGGCCTCTGTGTCCTGGGGCCAGATTACATCTGAGAGAGAGAGTTTTAAGGGAAATGGAAAAACTAGCTTTACTGCTTTGACACACACGGGGGACCAAGCAGGCTAATGCCCTCAAGACTGTGTCCTGGGACTTCCAGTCGTCCAGTGGCTTAGAGTCCATCTTGAAATGCAGTGGACCCGGGTTCGATCCCTGGTGGGGAATCTAAGATCTCACAGCCCAGGAACAGCTGAGCCCTCGCCCCACAGCTGGTGAGTCTCTGAGCCACAAGCAAGATCCCACCAGAGGTAGAGAATATCCTTCATCTGCAAATCAGAACCAAGGCAGCCAAATAAATAGATCAATAAAATATTAACATAAATAAAAGGCTGTGTGTCTGGTCCTGGAGGGGTCTGAGGAGTCTTATGCTGTTCAAGGAGCAGAGCCTGATCAACCCGAGGACGCTCTTCTGTTGGGTCTGTGATGAGGTCTCGGGGAGCAGCAGCATCACCCTTGTGGTTCCAGCCGGTCTCAAGTCTTCCTGCTTGTGGGCGGCATAGTTCACTTCTTCCATCTGGCAGGGGTTTCAGATTCTGTAAAAGGGGTCAAAGGTCCTGGCTCCAAATATTATCAATAGCCCTTGAGGAAGAGCTAACAGTCCATGAGTCTGTTTAATAGCTACGATATTATTATTTTGACTTTGTTGACAGTTTCCTTTCTTTTTGTATTGTTTCACTTCTATGATTAAATATATTCTTGACTGAAGTTGTTTCTCATAGATACGAGGCAGGTGTACATGGGTGGGGATCTACGAAGGCCTCATAAGTTCCTTCTTGGCTACAGTTCCAAGGGGAGTCAACCTATGTAATTTGAGGAAAGGACACAAGAGCTGGAAATAATCTCAAGTTCCATGATTCGTTAGCATCAACAGTTTGTGTTAAGGAAATATTATTTCTCTCTTTGATTGCCTTCTTATAGCCCTTGGACCAACATTTGAAAAACATGAAAGCATATTACGATGAGGATAATGATTAATGATTTGTGATATTTTCCCAAAGAATCTTCCTATTTTAGAGGGCAACAAGGAAGATGAGTTTTTGAGTGTTTCCATCTGATAAATATGTAGTGTCCCAGTGGTCTTTGCCGTGAGGCTAGAGCTTGAACTGTCTCATTCACAATTAGTGTTGCAACTAGAGAAAGCCCGGGCTAGTAATGAAGAGCCTGTGAGGTCCATCAAAGACCCAGCCTCCAAGAACAAGTAAATAAGTCAATCATAAAACTATATGTACAAAAGAGAGTCTCAGACTGAATTCCAGAAAACAAGGAACCAACACCATTGTAACCTCAGGAAATCCAGGCCCAAATCCTGCCATTTGATTTTGCTTGCAGATTTCTCTCTTCTAGAGGGTCCCAAAATATGAAGATTATTGCAAATGTCAGGAGACAGTCATTTTTATTTACCTGATAAGGCTGCTCAGAGTTAAGCATCTCTAACTTCTGGAGAAACCAAGAGAGAGAAAAGTAACATATTTCCGTTTTACTCACAGAGGGCATTTATTCAGTTGCTGTCAATCATTAGTAGCTTGAGGGGAAGGGCTGGGCTTTATCTAGAAAGCAACAGATCAATAATATTTCAGAGCAAAAAAAAAAAACCCCATAAACTTTAAAACTATATTTACGAGTTGACTCAGTATTTCATCTTTTGTTAAACACTTTTATAATACCAGCAGGTTTTTTAAATGGAGATTTAAAATTTTCTTATCCAGTTAGTTGCCTGGTATAATGTGAAATTGATCAGACATCAGTGCTTGTCAAAATTGTCTCTCCTATGAATCTTCTTGGCCGATGAAGACCTTTTGCAAAACCATCAGAGTATAGTAACTGTGTGCACCTGACTTAAAGACTGAAAGATAAGGTGATGCACCTGAGCAGAATGTAACGGGTTAAGAAACTTGGTCACAATAACCAGAATTGTGACTCGGTAGCAGAATGTGGGATGCCCTGGTATGTCCTAATTATGATGTTGGGACCTACCAGGTTTGTAGGAATTCCATAATTTTTTTTAGCAAATCTCTATTAATAATATCCATCCCAGTTTAACCTGTGAAGGCTTCTCATTCACTTGATAATGCTCCCCATGGTGTTTAACATACCAGTGATGCTAGTTAATCTAATATTTCCCTCTGAGATGCCTCACAGTTCCTCTGGAACACTCAGAGTTAGCTAGAGAAAGAGACTTAACCATCTGTTCTCCAAGGCAGCTCAATATTCCAGGAAAGTTTGTTCTGTTAACAGAAAGAGAAAACCAAATTCCAGTATTGTTGTAGCTTACTTTTAATAATAAAAGTCATTTACTTAATTAAATTATATTTAATTTTAATCAATCCTGAAATGTACACAATTCTTGATAAAGTTACATCATGAGAAACAAGGGGCTGAAAGAAGCAGATGCTGGAATCAAGATTGCAGGGAGAAAAATCAGTAACCTGAGATATGCAGATGACACCACCCTTATGGCAGAAAGTGAAGAAGAACTAAAGAGCCTCTTGATGAAAGTGAAAGAAGAGAGTGAAAAAGTTGGCTTAAAGCTCAACATTCAGAAAATTAAGATCATGGCATCAGGTCCCATCACTTCATGGCAAATAGATGGGGAAACAATGGAAACAGTGAGAGACTTAATTTTTGGGGACTCCAAAATGACTGCAGATGGTGACTGCAGCCATGAAATTAAAAGACGCTTACTCCTTGGAAGGAAAGCTATGACCCACCTAGACAGCATATTAAAAAGCAGAGACATTACTTTGTCCACAAAGGTCATTTTAGTCAAGGCTATGGTTTTTCCAGTGGTCATGTATGGATGTGACAGGTGGACTGTAAAGAAAGCTGAGTGCCAAAGAATTGGTGCTTTTGAACTGTGGTGATGGAGAAGACTCTTGAGAGTCCCTTGGACTGCAAGGAGATCCAACCAGTCCATCCTAAAGGAGATCAGTCCTGGGTGTTCATTGGGAGGACTAATGTTGAAGCTGAAACTCCAATACTTTGGCCATCTGATGTGAAGAGCTGACTCATTTGAAAAGACCTTGATGCTGGGAAGGATTGAGGGCAGGCGGAGAAGGGGACAACAGAGGATGAGATGGTTGGATGGCATCACTGACTCAATGGACATAAGTTTGGGTGGACTCCAGGAATTGGTGATGGACAGGGAGGCCTGGCATGCTGCAGTCCATGGGGTCACAAAAGGTCGGACACGACTGAGCAACTAAACTGAACTGAACAGAAAATGTATAATAGATAATATTATATGTATTATATATTCTATATGCTATATAATCTATCATATATACATTATATATTTTATAATATATTATATATTATTTAATTAAATAATGGTATTTTATAGTATATATAATAATTATAATATGATAATAAGGTATATATAAATATACTTTACAGACAGTAAAGTGTATATAATAAAATATCAATATAAATATTATTTTATATATTATATATTTGTTGTATATGATATTATCTTATTTATCTTATATTATGTATTATATATCATATATTGTATATCACATATATTTATATGTGATATATATGGTATATATTTATATAAATATATATTTATATATTATGTTCATAATAAATATATTTATATTTTTATAGAACATTCAATTTTTATATAAATTTATATTTATATTTATTTCAATTATTAACTAATAATTTAATAGAAATATATTACATATAAATTAATATATTATATATTAATTTATATGTAACATATATTTATTTACATATTTATATATATGGATATATTATACATTTATAGTATTTATAAATTTATAGTATACATTTGTTTAGATAGTTATATTTACATATATAGTTATATCCAGTATATAATATATATATCATGTATATAATATATAAAATTACATAGAAATATATATTATATAATAATAATAGCTATATTATATAATAACAAAATAATGCAATTATATATAAAAAATATATTATATAGCAATAAAATAAGTATATCTTATGATTATATAATTGTACATTAAATATTATTTATTTATTAAATATTTTATATTACATACACATAATATTATATAAATATTGTATTATATTATATATATGTCACTGATCAGGATTATATTGCATTAATATACACATTTGTTAAATAGACAATATATTACTATAATAAACATGATATGTTATACCTTATATATTATATAAATTAATATATATTAGATAATGATGATGATGATATTATTTAATATTAATAATGATAATAATAAATAACATGACATATTATTATGTATTTTAATATATATTCATATATAATATTGCCGGGAACCATTATGGGAGGTCCCGCCCATGACGAGGTCATGAAGAAAAAACCTGACAGGCAAGGCCGTCTAGGATAAGGGACCCTCCAGGTTGGCCTCGGCCTCTACCCTACCCTATATCCTCCCCCCTTTTCTGCTGTTGTTCTTGTTCACCCTGCTGCGGATTCTTGTGTTGCCTGCCGAGAGCTCTCCTGCTCCTCTTTCACTGAATAAAGACCAACTTAAAACCCTAATTAAATCTCCTGGACGCTGGTACCCTATGAAGGGGCCAGGGATGAAGGAAATGCTTCAATTTAAACCCTTTTGCTGGCATTCTGGCTTGTTTGATAAATGTGTGCTCTCATTGCACAAAATGCTCATGATTGTTCTAAACATCCTAAGCATAGTAGCTAACAAAAGAAACTATTAAGCATAGGCCCCTTCGCAGGATGAGAAAAGCTCCACAAATATAGTAGCCACAAATGTGCCTAATAGAAAATACTTTAGATAGAGATTAGCTGGCGACTTCTTGCAGGTAGTTAACTTTTAGACTAAGAGCTTGTTTTGTGCCATATCTGCTGTTTTTTCAGTCCTTCGCATTTCTGTTCCGTAAAAATGTAATCCTATCTAGTTCCCATAGAGATGACGCCTATTAGAAAGAAAATAGATTAATCACAAGAAAAACAGAGTCGGCTACTGAAGTTGCTTAAGTCACACCAGGTGCAAGCCATAAAATGTTAGCAGGCCTGAAGGCCAAATGATAAGAAAGACTCTTGGGAACGAAAAGTAGGTGGGTGACATCCAGTTTCTGTTGAAGGTCAAGTTGCTGTAATATTTTGAGGTGACCTGTGTGTAAGCAATATGCACTTCCCCCAAAGATGTTGTTAAAGGTATAAAGGGGCCGTGCAAAATAAACTCCAGACTCAGCCCCGAGCTTTGTCTCTCTCTCTCATTCGCCGACGCCGTTCATCCTGAGGGTTCCCCTGGATCCTGCTGGGGCTGGACCCCAACATATTATGTATTATATTACATATATGATATATAATAATTAAATTGAAATACTAGGCATATAATAATATTTATTATATATATACATTATATATTACATTTTCATATTTAATATATTTATATATACTCTATGTCAATTGTATATTAATATTAAATAATATCATTTATATATTATATAAAAATACAGTGTATCTAATAGCTATAATTATTATATAATATAATGATAAAGTATATGTAAATATACTTTATATTTATATAAACTAAAGTATATATAATAAAGGATGATGGTGATTATATGCAATATATAATACACTGACATATAACATATATTATATTTTACATGATATATAATAATATATTATTATATATATATCACATATCATATTATATATTATATGATATATGTATAATAGTATATAATATATATTTAAGCAATATATGTATAATATATATATTAATTTTACAAAGTATAATGGTTGTATTTATATATAATATATATACATAATTCTTATATATATGTAATTATTTTATATAACATATAATATAGTAATTATATATAATGAAATATAAGATATAAATTAATAATATATCTCTATATATTATATATTTATACATAAATTTATATGTATAATCCTCTATATAAATATGTGTTTTATTATTAACATATATGTTATATATATTTAATATAATAATATAATAGTAGCCAGGGACTGGACTGGGGGAATTTCGGCTACATGTTTGAGAATCAAATACGGAGGTACTTGTGTCTCAATAGAGCTGAGAAAGCTTGCTAGGGGTAGTGTCGTTCGTTGCACCGGAATCCTTGGGCACGCAGTGGCCATCAGAAGTCGTGCAGAGACTCCAGATGGCAGGAGATATATTTCCCAAAGCTTTTTTAGTGCAGGAGTCTCTGAGGGCACTGACGGGCCTGTCTGTTGACTCTTAACTTGGAAAGAAAACGTGTAAATGAGCACTGGGTTGCCTCAGAACCCCAGGAAAGGACTAGAAGGTGTGAGACGTCTGTGTCCTTAGCACAGAAAAGGTGCTTGCACTGCATCTCCTTGAAGGCGGATTTCATCCTGTATCCTCACACGGCTGCCGAAAGAAGTGTGGTGAGTTTGGCTGCTCCCCACTCAAAACAGTAGACCAACCAGGTTGGTGGAAAGGAAAAGTTTGCCTATTTCAGATGCCGGCAGGTCAGGGGGAGGATGGTGGACACCTGTCCAAAGGCCTACTGACTTATCCCCGACCCAAACCCTTAGTGGCAACCAGTAGGGCAAGATCTTTTCCAGACAGAAATGTGAGGGGGTCGCTATGTGCAGGAAGAGCAGAGTCATCTGCTATATTTTGTAAAAAAAAAAAAAAGAGTATTAGTTAAGACTTGTTATCTGACTAACCAAGGTTTAAAATATCTAATTGCTATTGAGTAATTCCTATATCGACTGTCCCTCCTAACAGGTAACAATTTTTCAACATAAATTGCATTCTGAAGGAAAACAGTGGCAACTTATGTCCTGGGTGCAGTCTGACCATCATGTAATTAACATCTCCACTTGGTGCTTTGGTATCTATAAGGTGGCTCACGGGATATGACTCAGAATGTTATCTACAGCCCTTCAGAATCAACTAAATGTCCTTGACTGTGCTTAATGACTACATCATTATTATTTAGTCTCCTTTGACTGTTTTCCTTTGCTTTCCCATCTCTCACTTCTTTGATTGCAGTCATTCTTTGACTAAAGTTTTCCACAGACAGAAGTCAGGCAGGTACATGGTAGGGAATGGGGGGCAAGGACCTTAGGGTCCTGGTCCTGCTTTGAATACCTGTGCTCCTGGAGAAAGGGGGATGCAGCTAAGACATTGTCTGCCCAGAGGGTGTGCAGTGGAGATGGCGAGGCCTTGGGTACCTGTGGGAAGCCTGGAAAGGGGGATTTGTGTCCTTTTGGGAGTGGAGGCAGTCTTAGATGAGAAACTGTTGACATAGGCACTGAACAAAACAAAACATGTGCCAATTGTTGACTGAACAGAGTTAGTGGTTTTGATAATATTGGATATTGGGTCTGGGGGCTCTAATAGATGAAGCCACAGTATTATTCGTAGTCATCCAGTATGGAATGCCCTAAATTTTTTCCCAAATTTTCGGCTATGCAAGGTTTGGCTGTCAAATGGAGAAGTGGGGATAATCACTCCTTTAGTAATCAGGGTTTTACAAAATTTTCATCTTTGAAGACTATGTTTTCATTTACTTTGGAGCACATTAACTGTTTTAACTGGGGTGGGAGGGAGGGTCCCTAGGATGTTGTTTTAGGAAAACAATTTGCCATCCAAGAAAATTGGTTTAATTTTAATGTATGTTACAGTGTCTCTGCCCATAAAGGATATTTTAAAACAATGGCTAGTATGACTATGGGAAATTTAGGGCAAGCCTCAGTTAAAGTGAAACATTGTATTCTTCTATTTTATATGTATTGGGCTTCACTGGTGGCTCAGATGGTAAAGAATCTGCCTGCAGTACAGTAGATGGGGTTCCATCCCTGGGTCGGGAAGATCCCCTGGAGAAGGGAATGGCCATCACTCCAGTGTTCTTGCCTGGAGAATTCCATGGACAAAGGAGCCTGGAGGGCTACAGTCCATGAAGTTGCAGAGAGGTGGACACAACTGAGCAACTAACACTTTAACTTTTCGTGTGTAGTTACCTGCATCGCCAGCAGATTCTTAACCACTTAGTCCACTAGGGAGTCCCAGATGTCTTTTTATCCAAGATATTTCTGCAAACACTTGGACACACAAAACTCCTCATATATACTATTTATTAAGACAGGATCACACCTGGGTATGAATGTGGCTCTGACTTCTGGGCTTTTATTTGTAAAAGCATGAGGCAAACCAAACATCAGGGACTCTTACTGGTAAAGAATGAGTGACTGGATGTGGCGGGGGGGACAAGCTTGCAATCAACGCTGATGACAGCTATTCTCTCCAGGTTCGAGTGCCCTGAAGTTACAACCCCTAAAACTTTCAGAGTGCATTTAGTGCAGTGAAAGTTGCTTCAGTTGTGTCCAACTCTTTGCAACCCCATGGACTGTAGCCCCCCAGGGTCCTCTATCCATGGACTTCTCCAGGCAAGAATACTGGAGTGGGCTGCCATTCCCTTCTCCCTGACCCAGGTATTGCATTTCAGGCAGATTCTCTATCATCTGAGCCAGTGAACTTAAAGTATGTCTAAATGACTCAGCCTTGGGGAAGATGAATAATCTCTGAAGAGCAGGGCTGCAGGCACTGACATTGGGTTCATTTAAATCTGGGCACATGGGACCTAGAATCCAGGAGGTTCCAGATGACCTCTGTGCTCACAAGGCTCCTGCTATTCAGAGCTGTGGCTGATTCCCTCTGGGTAGATTCTGGGGAGAAAGGGCTTGTCTCTGATGAGGCTGGTGTCCCTTCCCTTGTCCTCAGCATCCCCTTTCTCACCCACAGCTTCCTAGTCTCTGTCTCCAATCCCCGCCCACATTATGCCCTCCTGGGGCCCATGTGGAAGCCTCCCCTAGCCTCAGCCTACCCTTTCCCATCCTGCCTATCATATTGTCTAGGCAGTCGACAGCCCTCCTCTGCTTGCTGAGCTCCTGATCAACCACGTGCGAAAAGGCAGGACAGAAGTGGGAGCTGTCTGTGTTGCTGGAGTGGATCAGCTCAGAAACCTTGCTAGGAAAGGAGGGCCCCAGGAAGGATTTACAAGGTAGATCACGCTTGTGTTCTGTAGTGTTTTAGGTTGCTTCAACAGGACTGCCATGCCTGGACATGTGAGACCTTCTCCAGCAGGTGTGTTTGCTCCATCTCCAGCCCAGATTCTCACCCGAGTGGTCTAACCACAAATGAATGTTCCCCACCGTCATTTCCTGTTATTGCAATATTTTTTTTTCCTGTGTTTTTTTTTTTTTTTGGTGCACTGGGTCTTTGTTGCTGTGTGTGGGCTTTCTCTCTGCTGTGAGTGGAGGCTACTCTCTAGTTGGAGTGCTCACGCTTCTTGTTGTGGTGGCTTCTCTTGTTGTGGAGCATGGGCCCTCGGCAGGCAGGCTTCAGTAGTTGTGGAGCACGGGCTTAAATGCCCCAAGGCATGTGAAATCTTCACAGACCAGGGATGGAACCCATGTCCCTGCATTGGCAGGTGGACCATTAACCACTGGAGCACCAGGGAAGCCTTACATGTATCTTTCTTGGTACCTGTAACTCTTCTTCATTTCAATGGTAGATTGAATCCTACTGCTGCTGTGTAACCACTAAGTTGTGTCTGAATCTTTTGTGACCCCATGGATTGTAACCCGCCAGGCTCCCCGAGATTTGCTAGGCAAGAACCCTGGAGTGGGTTGCCCTTATCTCCTCTAGGAGATCTTTCCAAGCCAGGGATCGAACCTCTGTCTCTTGAATTGGCAGGCGGGTTCTTTACCACTGAGCCACTGGGCAAGCCCAGGAGGACCCTGAAGTGTACCAAAAAGGGACTCAGAGCCAGGCCAAGGGAGATGATTGGCTAAAGGAAATCCAGAAGAAATGCCCCATAAAAGTGATTCTAACTACCATGAGGCCCGACCCCCCCACTCTTTCTGAGCCCTCTGGTGTGTCTATCCACAAGCACCCTTTCCCTCCTAAGAAACACTTTGTTTGCATCACCACTTTCCATCTCTAGGTGGAGATTCACCGCTACATAGATAATGAGTCAGGTTTGTCACGGCCATTCTCCCTGGCGGTCCAGTGGTCAGGATCCAGTGCTCTCCCTCCACAGCCCGACCGCGGCCTCTGGCCAGGAGCTGCAGGCCTGCTTTGAGTCACTGCAGGCCGAGGTCAGCCTCCTGCCTGGCTGTGTGCTGACCTCCTCCCCCTGCTGGGCTGAGGCTCCAGCCAGGCACAGGGCAGGGGAAGGGCCAGATCTGGAGGAGCGAGGCCAAGGGATCTGAGCCCCCCTGGGGCTGAGGGCTGGGGAGGTTTTCAAAGGGCACATTCTGGAGGGGAGTCTGAGGGGCTCAGTGTGGGGTGCAGGGGTAGCGCTGTGGCCCAGACCCGGGAGCTCGAAGGCCAGTTCCTAATCTGAGCAGAGGGGCTCTGGTGGTCTTGAGAGAAGTTGGGGGTGCACAGGACCCAGACGCCAGTCTTCAAAGGACTGAACAGGGTCAGAGCAGAGGGAAGGAGAAGCTCTTGTGAACCCTTAAGGAAATGCATTATTGTGTTAGAAGACTTATCACTATGGGATGTTTATGACCAAGATTTCAGTTTGCTTATGATTTATACATCCCAACTCTGCCTGCCTAGCCAACAAGACTTATTTGAACCTGGAGAGACATCACTAACATGATGATAACAGTGTTCAGGAGACAAAGATTACCCAGCTTGCCTTCCTGTATTGGTTCCTCCCCTGCAAGAACCAGGAAAAATACAGAAACCAAATATTTGCTGTTACCGGCAACGCACAGATGTCACCTTCCTGCCTGTGTGCCTGTTCAGTCGTTCTTTGTGACCCTTTGGACTGTGGCCCCCCCAGGCTCCTATGTCCATGGGATTTCCCAGGGAAAAATACTGTAGTGGCATGCCATTTCCTCCTCCAGGGGATCTTACCGATCCAGAGGCCAGACTCGAGTCCCCGGCGTGTCCTGCATGGCAGGCACATTCTTTACCGCTGAGCCACGCTGACAACCTATAGACTTCACCCTAAAGAAATGAAGGGCATCTGAACTCTCCTGTGGTCTCCTGCCTGTTTCTGGGCTGACTTCCTTCTCCTGGAGGGCTGAGATTCCAGTCAGGGGCAGACCAGGGGAAGGGCCAGATTGTAACCAAGCAGGACCCACTGAGGCGTTCCCAGAATAAACCCCCAGTCAAGCCCTCCACCAGCCTTTTGTCTGTAGAAACTCTTTCACCAAATAATCCATCTAGGGGCTTCCCTGGCGGTCTGTTGGCTAAGACTCCACCAGTGAAATTCATGGGGTGAAGTCAGGATCCAGGTAGGGGAACAAAGATCCCTCATGCCTTCTGGTGAGGTTGGGGGTAGGGGGAAGAAAAGGATAAATTTCATCAGAGCAGTAAGAACATTCTGAAGGGGAAAATGTCAAACAAGACAAAATAACAAGACTTGAGCCATCAAACAAAGTCAAGAAATTTTCTTCCTCAAGGTCTCTTGATAATATTCTGTGCCTTATGTGTGAGCTATTTTGCAGTTACCAAACCCCCACCAGGCTGAAGAAGTTAACTGCTGCCCACAGCAGGTATACCCCAGACTGGTTGCAACAAGAAGGTTGATGCTGCGGCCTCCCCACTACCTCAACACCAGCCAGGGCTCCATAAACACTAAAGACTCCACATACCTGCTCTAGGCTGGGACTCATGATCTTGGGGGCACTAGGCCAATGTGGCCTAATTTTCCTAGCAAAGGAGTAAAGCTCTTTCTTTCTACCTCACCCCAAATTCTTTCTTACAGACTTCACTCTGCCTTGGTGTGCAGAGGCTGAATTTTGGTAACAAATTTGGAGTCCAGTGTGGGGTTGGCTTAGGGATGACCCCACGGGTGTCCCCTGGCTCCATCACACTCTCTAGATTTTTCCTCCATGCAGCCTCTTTTCAGAAGTTTGGAACGGTGGGAAGATTCCTTCAGAGGCCTGATCCCAGAAGACCCGTGTCAAGAAGGCTGAGCCCAGTCATACTCGGGGACACCAAGGCGGTAGAGGAGGGAAGAGGAAGGGCCGCCCTAGAGGGTGGGGAGGCCACCTTCACCTCAAGGATGTTCCTCTCTTCCTCCAGCCCATGCCAGCTTGAATTTGGTGCTCCAAGGAATTATTTTGAGGAAGAAGAAAGACAGCATATGGGACATCAAGACATCTTGGTCAGCATCTGGGTGAGTCCCCCGCTATGTATCCGAGGCTCCTTCAACATGTCCATCTGAGGAACATTTGTTTCCATGTGGGGAATGCTGAGTGCCTGTCTGGTTAGTTTTCATGTTGGAAATCCCATGTGTGAGGTCTAAGGACTAAGGTCATGGACGTGGCAGGAACTGGAAGCAGCCACTCTGAGCTTTATGCTTTCTGGTGTCTCTCCCCTGGTATAAGATTTCCATCAGCTAATGAGGTCTGGTTTGTATTTGGCTCATGGGTGTCTATTCAAAAATGGGAAATGCTCCTTTGATTCCCTCTGATAACCTCCTAGGACACATTTTGTAAGACTAGTCAACCTACGGAGAAGGCAATGGCACCCCACTCCAGTACTCTGGCCTGGAAAAGCCCATGGACAGAGGAGCCTGGTAGGCTGCAGTCCATAGGGTCACCAAGAGTTGGACACGACTGAGCGACTTCACTTGAAGTTTACACTTTCATGCATTGGAGAAGGAAATGGCACCCCACTCCAGTGTTCTTGCCTGGAGAATCCCAGGGACGGGGGAGCCTGGTGGGCTGCCGTCTATGGGGTCGCACAGAATCAGACACGACTGAAGTGACTTAGCAGCAGCAGCAGTCAACCCACAGGTTTAAACCTATCAACAAGGACAAAATAGTTTAACACTATGGAGTCACAATATTCTCTAGACTTCGGAGAAAATGGTTGAGATGAAACTCTCTTGAAATTTCAGAACTGGTTCCTTTTGCATGTGCAGTTGGAGAGAGATGGCTTGATAACACACTTTAGTTTTCTAGAACACTCACCCTGAGAGAACAAAGATACTCCTAGGAGAAAAGTTGATGTTAAGCCTCACCATGTCCCTGAAGTATTAATACAAACAAGCCCACGTGGCCTGTGTTTCAGCCTTGGCTTACTTAGAAGAATTGAAACCGAGCCAGGCAGCGGGGGTGGAAGGAGGGAAGAAAAAGAAGCCTTTGACCTCAAGTGTGTACATTTGACTATTCTCATTGTTTTTCATAAACCGACAAGTTTAAATGCAGTGCCTGATTCATGAAATGTAAAATGATGAAACAGATCTCTGCTCGTGTGTATGTCTCAGTGAGTGTCTTTATCTTTAGAAAATATTCCTGAGATTAACTTCTAAATGAGCTCTATTCCATTGACTTAAAGAAAAATAAGCACTTACAAATTTCTAAGAGTCACAAAATCTGAGAAATGTTCAATATTAAGTCTCTGTCTGGTACTGACATCAGTTTAGCTTCGTTAATTATGTCTGATTACTAGAGGCATGAGACACCAACATTTAGCCTCAGCACCAACTTTCATTGTACCGAGTTCTACTGCTAGTCCGTAGGTCACACCTGTTGCAAAATGTGTCAGCACGAAAGTTCACTCACACTGATATATTGTCATAAATATCTGAGATAAATGGTATAAAGCCTTTAGGTAAGCTCTTTAAAAGAATTATATTTTGTTTTTCTGGATTCTTGGGACTTTAAACAATTAGAGTTTTGTTAAAAAAGTTGAAGGATGAGAATTCATTGAAGATTAAATCAATTTTATATAAAATACTGAAACATTGACTTCTGAACAAGTCTATGTTTACTTACCTTTGCCTTTTATGAAAAAACACTAAATATATTTCAGTTTCATAGTAGATATCTTGTACCACATAAAGAAAAATTTTGCCATAAAATATGTATGTTTTATAGGGTATAAAATTTAATGTTGTTAAAGAAAATAAATTGCTTGTTTCTTGGTTTTAAGTTTTAAGACATTAAAAATTCAATATGTTTTAATATCTGCTAAAAATATATAATAATAAATTATAAATATATAAATAAAATATTACATTTAAATGATATAATATATAGCATAATAATATATAATAAAAGATTATATAGTCAGAGTATATATTATTTTATACAATATATTGATATTAATATATATTATAATCAGTTCAGTTCAGTTCAACTGCTCAGCTGTGTCCAACTCTTTGTGACCCCATGAATCGCAGCACGCCAGGCCTCCCTGTCCATCACCAACTCCTGGAGTTAACTCAAACTCATGTCCATCGAGTTGGTGATGCCATCCAACCATCTCATCCTCTGTCGTCCCCTTCTCCTCCTGCCCCCAATCCCTCCCAGCATCAGGGTCTTTTCCAATGAGTCAACTCTTCGCATGAAGTGGCCAAAGTATTAGAGTTTCAGCTTCAGCATCAGTCCTTCCAATGAACACCCAGGACTGATCTCCTTGAGGATGGACTGGTTGGATCTCCTTGCAGTCCAAGGAACTCTCAAGAGTCTTCTCCAACACCACAGTTCAAAAGCATCACTTGTTCAGCACTCAGCTTTCTTCACAGTCCAACTCTCACATCCATACATGACCACTGGAAAAACCATAGCCTTGACTAGATGAACCTTTGTTGGCAAAGTAATGTCTCTGCTTTTAAATATGCTATCTATGTTGGTCATAACTTTCCTTCCAAGGAGTAAGTGTCTTTTAATTTCAAGGCTGCAATCACCATCTGCAGTGATTTTGGAGCCCCCCAAAATAAACTCTGACACTGTTTCCACTGTCTCCCCGTCTATTTCCCATGAAGTGATGGGACCAGATGCCATGATCTTAGTTTTCTGAATGTTGAGCTTTAAGCCAACTATTTCACTCTCCTCTTTCACATTCATCAAGAGGCTTTTTAGTTCCTCTTTACTTTCTGCCATAAGGGAGGTGTCATTTGCATAGCTGAGGTTATTGATATTTCTTTTATAATACATTAATATGTAACATTATATATAAATTATGATTTAGATATAATAGAATGTATATAAAAGAATGTATATATATAATAAAAATGTATATATATATAAAAGAATGTATATACGTATATGTATAATTGAATCACTTTACTATACACCTGAAACTGACACAACATTGTAAAATATACTCCAATAATTTTTTTTAAAAAAAGAGACAAATGGCCAATAATCACATGAAAAGATGCTCAACATCACCAGTAATTAGGGGAATGCAAATCAAAACCACAGTGAGATATCACTTCTTACCCTTTAGAATGGTTATGAAAAAAAAAAAAGCAAACAGAAAACAAGAAGTGTTTGCAAGCATGTGTAAAAGTTGAAACTTTTGTGCATTGCGGGTGAGAACGCAAAATACTACAACCACCGTGGAAAACTACATGGTCATTCATCAAACCGTTGGACAAACAATTGCCATTTGATCCAGTGATTCCACTGCTGGTTGTGTGCCCAAAAGACTGAAAGCAGAACTTCCCTAGTGGTCCAGTGGTTAAGAATGCACCTTCTAATGCAGGGGACATGGGTTCAATCCTTGGTCAGGGAACTAAGGTCCCAGATGCCTCGGAGCAACTAAGTCCGAGAACAGGAGAATCCATGTGCCACAGCAAGAGAAGCCATCACACTGCAACTAAAGAAAGCCTGCACACCAGAATGAAGAGCCCGCACGCTGCAATTAAGACCCAGCACAGCCACAATAAAAAAGATTGAAAGCAGTGATTGAACAGATACTTGGACACCCATGTTGCTGGTAGCATATTCACAAAAGGTGGAAACAATTTAGAAGACAATCAACTTATGAATGATCAAATGTTGTGTATAGATACAAGGGAATATATTTCAGCCTTTCAAAAGAATGAAAGTCAGACATATGCTATAATATGGATAGGACCCTGAAGACATAATGCTAATAAGTGAAATAAATCAGACCCAAAGGGATAATTATAATGTTATATGATTCCACTACTTTGGCCATCTGATGCAATGAGCCAAGTCATTGGAAAAGACCCTGATGCTGGGAGGAGGGCAGGAGGAGAAGGGGATGACAGAGGATGAAATGGTTGGAGGGCATCATTGAACTCAATGGACATGAGTTTAAGCAATCTCTGGGAGATGGTGAAGGACAGGGAAGCCCGGTGTGCTACAGTCCACGGGGTTGCTAAGAGCTGGACACGACTGAGCGACTGAACTATAACATGATTCCACTTATACAAAATGACTATCATAATCAAATTCATAGGGACAAACAAAGTAGAATGGTGTTTGCCAGGGTTTGAGGTGGGGGACTTCTAGAAGTTATTGTTTAAGGGGTACAGAGTTTTTAATAAGATGAAAAAGTTCTAAATGGATAATGGCAATGTGAATGTACTTAATGCTACTGAGCTGCAGTCTTAAAAATGGCTAAAATTATATATTTTATGTGTTCTTCACATTAAAAAAATGGTAACAGCAAAAAACAAGAACAACAAATCTTGTGAATGTTACACTAAAATGCTAAACCCAGGAGAAGAAACTGTATCTGATTCAGAGATTGAGCTGTTACTCATTCTGCCACCTGTTTACTGTGTGCCTGTATTCAGTTGCTCAGTTGTGTCTGACCCCTTGCAACCCTATGGACTGTAGTCCGCCAGGCTCCTCTGTCCATGGGATTTCCCAAGCAAGAATACTGGAGTGGTTTGCCATTTCCTCCTCCAGGGGAGCTTCCCAACCCAGGGATCAAACCTTCGTCTCCTGCATTGCAGGAGGATTCTTTACCACTGAGCCACCTCGGAAGCTCTGTAGTGGTCTCATTTGATATTCTGCCCACCGTGACCTCTCTCCATTTTCCACACGATTGTTAGAATAATCCGCAGAGAAAGATACAGTATAAGGCAAATGGTCACTTACATTTCACATGCAGCCTGAGGTGGTCACTTTTGCTGGAGTTGCCCCTGTTGGAGACCTCACACTGATAATCCCCGGCGTCCTTTCTGCTGACGGGGTCTATGGTGAGGGTGCTATTGTCCAGGGACAGTGTCATCCCCCTTGTGAGGAGGAGACTCTGGCCTTCCAAGAACCAGCGTATGGAGACCCCAGTCTCATCTGTGAGGCAGGTCAGGACCACGGGACCCTCATGTTCTGCGACTGTAGTCGCAGGCTTGGAGGGAGGGCCGTGCCACTGGGTCTGTGGAGAGACAGGGGTGACTGCTGAGAGTGGGTCAGGGGCCTGGGCCACGCTCCCTCTCAGAGATCTCAGCCAGCCCCGGGCCCCAGTGACCTCTGTAAAGGTGCCCCAGAGGATGGCCCTGAAGCTGTGATGAAGGAATGGAGTCTCTCTTCATTGACGATCTGTAAGGAGAGGACTGTCCCTCCTCTCTGACCCCCAGGTACCCTGGGATGACCCCTGACCAGTCTCCCTGGGCATCTCTGTAGTATCAGCACCGGGACCCTCTTCTCAGCCCATATGTCTAACATCCTCATCATCAAGTGGAGTTTGTTTGTTTTTTTTAAGTTAACTTTCCTGGACCTTATCCCACGATTTTCTTTGACTATCAAAAAATTCAGAGACTTCCCTGGTGGTCCAGTGGCTAAGACATCACACTCCCAATGCAAGGGGCCTGGGTTTGATCCTTGATCCGGGAACTAGATCCCACATCCTGAAACGAAGAGTTTTGCGCCACAACCAGAAGATCTCACATGCCACAACTAAGACCCAATGCAGCCAAATAAGTAAATAAAAATACCTAAATTGAAAAAAATTCAAAAACCCAGCCTAACCTGCTCTCCATGCTGAGTCTCAGGGGAAGGACTGGACTCCATCCCTGCTCAGGCTCGGCTCTTGGGGCTGAGCCCTGGCTGGTGACCTGCTGAGAAACCCTGGCCTCAGGGAGCTGGGAATCATCCGCCCCAGTCAGCCCCAACTGGGAGGCCAACACCCACCAGCGGCCCAGGTTCTCCGTGGTTGCTGGAGCCGGGACCCTGGGACAGGGTCTGGGGAGGGGCTTCCCTGTGGGCCTGAGCTTCTCTGTGAGGATCCCTCAGGCCAGGCCCCTACTGAGACCTGCAGGGTCTTCCTCAGTGTGATGGTTGCAGGGAGGGACCCAGGGGGGCTGGACTGAGAGTTCTCTCCCTCTGCTGAGTCCCTCCCATCAGACCTTCCTTCTTTCTGCAGTGTCTGCAGGGTCCAGATTCCATGAATGAAATGTTGACCCTTTGGATTTCATCTCCACTGTGTGTGTCCTGCAGTAAATCTTCAAACCCCAACACCGCACATAATGTAGAGGGAGATGGAGGCACCATCCAGGTCTGTCAAAGCAGAATTCAACCGCTCCCCACCCCAACACCCCGAGGTAAGAGGAAGCACTCACGATGTACGTCGAGGTGTCCAGTCTGTCCTGTCTGTAAATCAAACTTTAAAATGAGCAGGGTGTAGGATCCTGTGTCTTTCTGGGTGATGTTCTGGATCAGCAGGGTTCCATTGGGGTAAAGTGTCTCCCGACCCCTGTGTGCAGGCCCTTTGGTAATTAAATTAGTGGCTACTCCATATGATGCAATTAGCTAGGTGGTTTCTACCCTTTCTCCTCTGTACCAGGAATAGCGTAGAGTTTTCTCTGTCACGTTGTGGGCAAGTAGCAGGACATTGGATCCTTCGGCAGCAAGGGGTGGCACCGTTTCAATAGAGAGCTGGGTAGTGGTGGGCGGAGTCCAGAAAGTTAAGAGTGAGGCTAGGAGGGAAGAGAGAGAAATCAGTTAATATTCTGACCTGTGTGGGGGATGGGGAAATGGTGCCCTGGGTCCTAAGCTGGTCTCTTCATCCCTCAAGCCTTAGTGTGTGTGTGTGTGTGTGTGTGTGTGTGTGTATGTGTGTGTGTGGTTAAGCTTAGTAGCATGACCCCCATCACTTCGGCCCCTCTGGGCTCTGTACTTCCTCTGTTTCCCCAGTTTTCCCCCGGCTCACTCCCTCACTGCCCTCACACACCTGCTCTCACTCAGGGGCCTCTTGGGAGATGTCCTTCCTCCCCGACCACCTGCTCTAAAGACCCTCCGTGTTCATTTGCTGACCCTTCCCTGCTCCATTTCCTGCATGACGCCTGTCAGTGCCTGACAGCACATTCTAGATCTCTCTGCCTGTCTGTCTTCCTCCCCACAGAGTGTAAGCTCCGTGAGGGCAGGGGCTTGTCTGATCCTGCTTGAAACGCGGTGCCAGGACCAGGCTCCAGACATTGTACCTGGGGATGAAGGAATGAGGGGTCCCAGGAATTCACAGCCTGGTTTTGTCAGTTTCTGAGGGTGCTGGGTAAGGACAATGTTTAGTGTCACGGCTAAGTATTTTCTGTAGTGACACCCAGACATAAATTATTATTATCGTCATCAGTTTTGCTCAGTGAAGAATAACTTGTAAAAGCTACACTAGTTGACATTTTCCTGCCCCTCACCAGTTCTGGTTCATGGAGAGACTCCTGTGGCTGAGCCCCCCACCCTCCCCTGCTCCCCTGTCCTCTGCCCTCAGGTCTGAACAGAAGCACTCTGTCCCCTCTCAGAGCCCCGTCTCCCCCAGTGATCCCACCCAGTCTCCTGTTCTCCCTGAAAAATGTCTCTGCCCACTCCCTGAAAATTGTCCCCACTCACCTGCCAGCAGGAGCCTGTTCCAGGGGACCCACCCTCTGCGGGCAGGGCCTGAGGGGGGCTCCATGGTGCCTGCTGTCTGCTGCCTCTCTCTCTCTGTCTGTGAGGAGAACTTCTGCTCCAGAAAGGCTCACAGGCACTGCAGTCGCTGTGTGAGCTCTGCTCTTCTTCCCGCTCTGTGATAGGCTTGGCCCCCAAGGAAGGTCAAGTCGCTAAGTCACGTGGACCGGGGCTGGGGCCTCACTCTCAGTTGACTTCCCCTTCCCCACCTCTGTCATTCCTGACTGCCTTCTCTTGTCTTCCCTCTTCCTTTCTGTTACATTTCGTTTGCCTGGGAAGCGATGCTGATTCTGCCTTTGGCAGCTTGATTTCTCACCCTAGACACACACAAACACACACACACACACACACACACACACACACGTACACAGTTTCCCCCACTGTTGGGGAGAGCACTTCCCTGGGGCTCCTGTCCTGGGCGTTCCCCCGTAGGTCTCAGTTAGGGGGTGTAGTCAGCCTCCCCACTTCCACAGTCTCCAGCCTCATGTTCTCCTTCTGGCTTTCCCCCACAGAGCAGGAGCCTGGGGGGTGGGGAGGAGGTGCATCGGGAACTCTAGTCAGAGGGACGGTGTCCCCACGGTGCATGGGAACCACCTGTGGCTCTTCATGAAAACTTTGAACCCCCAGAGGGACCTTAGGAAAGCTGCTTCAGCAGCCACACAGGCCACGAGCTTGCCCAGCCTGGCTGAGACTCCAGAATGTGGGGCGGGGCAGCCTCTCCCCAAGTGGATGCACAGGGAGGGTCTGCAGATCCTGTTAAAATGCAGAGCCTGACTCAGCAGGGGTGGGGTGGACCTGAGAGTCTGCATCTAACAGGCTCTCAGGTGATGCTGACCATACTGGACTGTGGAGCACACTTTCTATAGCAAGGCTGATGGTGACAAGTCAACTGAGAGGCCGCCGCCCTCCCCCCAGTGGCCGCCTCTGCCGTGTTCTGGTCTGGGGTCTGCCAGCATGACACAGAGACCCCAGGATCTCCGAAGCAGGATATTATTTCCCTATGTAACACTGGTGTAACACTTCCCTGGTGGCTCAGCTGGTAAAGAATCCGCCTGCAATGCAGGAGACCAGGGTTCAATCCCTGGGTGGGGGAGATCCTCTGGAGGAGGGCATGGCAACCCACTCCAGTATTCTTGCCTGGAGAATCAGATGGACAGAGGAGCCTGGCGGGCTACAGCCATGGGGTCGCAAAGAGTCAGAGGCGACTGTCACGTTGAGGGTCTTCCCAGGGTTCTCAGAGGCTGTGAGAAGGTTGTGTTCTATTCCCATCGGAAGACTCCAGAAAAGGACTGAGGGGCTGGAAAGGCGGCGTGAGTAATGCTGGGTGAGAGGGATCCTCCTTCTTTCTCCTTGGGGTCCAGTGGGGCCACAGCTTCCAGGGGACAGACACCGAAGACCTGAAGGTATAGTAGTTGCTAATGGTGTGAAGTGGGCCCACGCCTGGCTGTATGGAGGAGGTGCTGGAGTCCAGTGTGGGGGGCGTGGAGAGCGAGGAGGACTGTGGACTGAGGTAACACCGGTGAGGGTCTGACTCGAGGCCGTGGAGGAACTCTGCTGCCCTCTGGTGGTCACGGCAGGAAATGCAGCAGGCCCCACACCGCGCGGTTCTGCCTAACATCATGGATTATCGAGGGTCTTTGTTGCTGTGTCGGAGAAGGCAATGGCACCCCACTCCAGTACTCTTGCCTGGAAAATCCCAAGGACGGAGGAGCCTGGTAGGCTGCAGTCCATGGGGTCGCTAAGAGTCGGACACGACTGAGCGACTTCACTTTCATTTTTCACTTTCATGTATTGGAGAAGGAAATGGCACCCCACTCCAGTGTTCTTGCCTGGAGAATCCCAGGGATGGGGGAGCCTGGTGGGCTGCCGTCTATGGGGTCGCACAGAGTCGGACACGACTGAAGTGACTTAGCAGCAGCAGCAGCAGCAGCAGTTGTTGCTGTGAACGGCCTTTCTCTAGTTGAGGAGCGTGGGCTTCTCATTGTGGTGGCGTCTCTTGTTGCGGAGTCCCCTGCCTGAATTTCCTTATTATTATTAAAAATGATAGTGTATTTTCTACTTTTGGTCGCGCTGGGTCTTTGTGGCTGCACTCAGGTTTTTTCTCGTTGCGGTGAGCAGGGGCTACCCTTCGGTGCGGGGCACATTGCGGTGGCGTCTCTGGTTGCGCAGCAGAGGCTCTAGGGCACGCGGACTTCTGTAGCTGTGGCTCTCGGGCTCGGTAGCTGTAACACTGAGCTTAGTTGCTCTGAGAAGGGTGGGATCCTCCCGGCCCAGGGATCAAACCCGTGTCTCCTGCATTGGTGGGTGGATTCCCAACCTCTGGACCACCAAGGCAGCCATGGATGGTAGTCTGGGCAGAGACATTTGCTTGCAGAGAAGGCAGATCTGTATCCAGAGTACCTGCCTGTCCCAGTAAGAACAGAAGGCTGCCCTTTTATCACGGAGAAGGTTCACTGTAATCAGCCTGCCACCAGGTAACTGGCTGATCACCCTGGGGAGCTGTGCCCTGACTGAGGCCCGGCGTGTCCCGGGGCTGACAGACTGAGCCCTCATCGGTGGCTGTAGCCAGGTCAGCCTTGGTGAGTGGAAGTCTGTGTTGCTGAGTCCACGTATGACTTGCATCCTCACCGCCATGGCCAATATATTCGTGACCCCACCAGTCGAAGGCAGGGGTAGCTGGGGATAGAGGCTGACTGGGGTTTCCCTGGTGGCCCTGCCATTGAAAATCTGCCTGGCAGCGCAGGGGATGTGGGTTCGATCCCTGGTCTGGGGCAACTAAGCCCGTGTGCCACAACTACTGACCCTGGGCCCAGAGCCCACGGGCTGCAACTACTGAGGCCCGAGCACCCTAGAGCTTGTGCTCTGCAACAAGAGAAGCCACTGCAGTGAAGAGGAGCCCCCACTCACTGCAACTATAGAAACCCCACACACAGCAGTGAAGAACCAGCGCAGCCAAAAATAAGTAAATAAATGTTAAAAAAAAAAAAAAAAAAGAGGCTGACAGGTGTCCCCAGAACAGGTCATTCTATCCACTTGATTATTTAAATTTCCTGCTGAGGTGAACGGTGAGCATTCAGAGAGGTTTATCCATATATTTCTGTCCCAGATCTCCTTGACACCAATTTTCTAGTCATGTTCTTAACCAAATCCCTGACGGCCCAGCCAAGCCATTGGCCACAGCCCGTGAATCAGTGTATAGTCACACTTCTGGCCAGTCCTCCTTCCAGGTGAAATGGACAGTCAGGTGCACTGTCTGAAGTTCCTTCCCCTGCCCCCGCCCCCCCAGAGGATTTCTCTTTGCTCTGGCTTTCAGGGAGGTTTCAGAAAGGGTCTGTCGTGCTGCAGTTTTTCCCTTTCACGTGGTGTCTGCACACCAAGCAGAACTCTCTGTAAACTAGCCTCAAGTTTTCTCTTTTTCCATTGATTGGCCAGTGGGAATTCTCCATGGGGCTACAGGTGTGGCTCAGAGAGAGAGGCCAGGTAACAGGAGAGGGATCCATTATACTTGGGCTACTACTTCTTTGTTAATTTAGTTTTGGCTGCGCTGGGTCTCTGTTGCTGTGCACAGCCTTCCTCTAGTTGTAGTGCGCGGGCTTCTCCTTGTGGTGGCTTCTTTTGTTGCGGAGTACAGGCTCCAGGCCCTCGGCCTTCGGTCCTTGAGGCCACAGGTCTAATTGCTCTGAGGCATTTGGGATCTTCTCGTACCAGGGATTGAACTCATGTCCCCTGCCTTGGCAGGCGGATTCTTAACCACTGGACCACCAGGGAAGTCCTGGGATTATTATTCAAAGATACAACTCAGGAACAGGCTTTCCAGGTGGCGCTAGTGGTAAAGAACCCACCTGCCAATACAGGAGACATTAAGAGACACAGGTTTGATCCCTGGGTCAGGAAGATCCCCTGGAGGAGGGCATGGAAGCCATCCCAGTATTCTTGCCTGGAGAATCCCAAGGACAGAGGAGCCCAGCAGGACACAGTACATAGGGTCACAGAGTCAGACCCGACTGAAGGGACTTTGCATGCACGCACGCATAACTCGGGAACAGCCAGATGGAAAGAGGTATGGGGACAAGAAGACAAGGCATGAGGAAAAGAGTCAGTCATGACTTAGTGACTAAACAGCAAGAATATTCCATCGTATATATGTACTACATCTTCTTTACCCATTCTGCTGTGATGGCCACTGAGGTGGCTTCCATGTCCTGGCTATTGTAAGCAGTGCTGAAAAAGATACATACACCCCAAGGATTCTGGGTCTTTTAGCTAGGAATTGACTGAGGGATACTGACTTTTTTTTTTTTTCTTGATTTTATTCGCTTTTGTTCACTTGATTTAGAGCTCTTTCATGTATACGGGTCAAGTAAGAATTTGTTAGACTTCCTGTTTCTTTCATTTCAGTTAGCCAGTGCCTTTGTTCTCTGTTGAGTCAGACTCCTCTGATTGCAGCATTGACTCTACTGTTCATTATGGGGAGCATGGCCCACCTTGCCTTTGGTGCTTAAGTACTGGCTAAATAGACATGAATTTGAGCAAACTCTGGGAAATACTGGAGGACAGAGGAGCCAGGTGTGCTTCAGTCCATGGGGTCACAAAGACTTGGACACGACTTAGCAACTGAACAACAAACGCCTCTTAGACCTGCTGCCTCTCGAGCCAGTTACCCCCATTGCATTGAAGTTTCCCACTTCTGTGGCAGGGGTTCCCACTGTAATTTCTGAGTTCCAGAGAAGAGCCATCGCAGAGCTAGCTCTTCAACGCTGCTGGGGCTTCCTTACAAAATCATATCTCAGTGTCGTGGTGAAAGCTGTGTGCTCTGAACTCTCCCAGGGTATTGGTGAGAAGGTCTCAAATGATAAATCCATACAGCATTCCAGTCTAAGTCTTTGGGTCCCTGTCTCTGAGTAAATGGTCTCTTCTGTGGTGCAGAGACCTCCTTGTGTTTCCATCAAGATAAACATAGATAGGTGGAAAACTTAGCAGTAACCTAGTGAGCTGAGTGGGAAAAACTCAGAGGTATTTTTCTCTGAGAAGACCTTCAGGGGCTCAACCCAGTAGCCCCAGAGGAGCCCAAGAGAGGGGAGAGAATACCTCACATAGACTCCCAGGTGCTCCTGGAATAACTGAGGGGAATAAGGCAGATAAGGAGATGCTCTCGACCTCTGGTCAGGCATGACACATTCAGTCTGGAGGGTCCCCTCTGGGGTGTCTGTTTCCCTCAGGAATAGCGTAAGCCATGAGGTCTTGTGTGTGTGTGTTTAAACCAAGTATGTTTTATTTGTCTGTTCAGTTTTGGCTGTGCTGGGTCTTTGTTGCTCAGGTCTTTCCCTAGTTGCGGTGCTCGGGTTTCTCACTACAGTGGCTCCTCTTGTTGCAGACCAGGGGCTCCGGGGCACGTGGTCTCAGTAGTTGTGACTTCCGAGCTCCAGAGCACAGGCTCGATAGCTGTGGAGCGCATGCCTGGTCGCCCCGCGGCATGTGGGGTCTTTCCCGATCAGGGATCAAACCCATGTCTCCTGCAATGGCAGGTGGATTCTTCACTACTGAGCCACCAGGGAAGCCCAGGATCATTTTAAAGCAAAGGCACGTCTATCGTTTTGTCTAAGGATGGTGGTTACTCTCCTCCCCAAATCATTCTGTGTCCACGCCTGGGAAATTCCATGGTGGGCTCCAGCCACGGGGTCACAGAGAACCGGACATGACGGAGCGCACCAGGCTCATGGTGCTGCTGCTTCCCCGTCACTGCAGTCCTGTCTGACTCTCTGTGACCCCGTGCACTGTGGCCATCAGGCGCCTCTGTCCATGGGGTTTCCCAGGAAGAAGGCTGGAGTGGGTTGCCATTTCATCCTCCAGGGGATCTTCCCGACCCAGCGATCGAAGCCCCATCTCCTGTGTCTCCTGCACGGCAGGTGGATTCTTTACTGCTGTGCCACCGGGGAAGCTCCCCCTCTCAGGGTCCTTGAGGACACTTACGGGCAGAGTGAGTCTAGCAGTTCCCACAGTGGGGGTGTGGTGTGGTGTGGGAGACACCTTTATGTGTCCTGATGTCACCATCTGGCTCAGATAGTGCTCTGGACACCAACTCCTGGTCAACGATGGGCTCTACATGCCTGCTGGGCAGTCAGTGTAGGAAGCCTGCAGCCCAGTAGAACTCTGGGGGGACGGGATGGGCCACATTCCCTTGGTCCCACACTTCAAAAGTGTTAGAACGGTGACTGTCAGCTTAAGTGAATTTTATCTCAAAAACAAAAAATTTAGGAGCGGATCCTACCCCTTACCTTGTGTAGAGATGGCGCCAAAACAGCGCTGGGCATGTATGTGAATGTCCATTTCTTCACGCCCCAAGCACTCCCATAGTAATTATACAGGGGCCGAGGCAGGAGTCCACCCATCTTCCATTGTTCTTTCCTTTATTCCTACTATGAGCACTTTCAGTGCCAATTCCTCGCGAAGGCGTGGCGGCACCATTGACAAGCCCAGCTAGACCCATCCTTCCTGCATGTCAGGTACTTAGGGATCCACAAGCCACATGATGGGAGCACAGAACCGGTCCTGAGCATGTAGTTACAGATGAAGGAGGAGAGGGCCAGGGGGTGGGTGCTTCAGAGGGGGACTCTGGGGTTCACCTGCGGAGGGTGGGATGAACTGTGGCAGAGGGCAATAGGTCTGGCTGTTAGAGGGGAAGGAGCAGGTTTATGGGGAAGAGGCCATCCCATGCAGGGACTGCATAGGCAGATACAGGGAGGCACCAGCAAGTCCCGATGGACCAAGCGTGATGAGGGGACAGAACATGTGGAAATGAGACAGCAAGGAGCCGGGGAGAGGAAGCTCTTGGCAGTAGGTCAGACGAAAGAGATGGTAGCTTTTCTGAGGAGTGGTGTATTCTGTGGGATCTTTTGGGGTTCCCAGGTGACGCTCATGGTAAAGAACCCATGTGCCAATGCAGGAGACGTAAGAGATGCGAGTTCGATCCCTGTGTGGGGACGATCCCTTGGAGGAGGGCATAGCTACTCACTCAGTATTCTTGCCTGGAGAATTCCCATGGACAGAGGAGCGTGGTGGGCTACAGTCCATGGGGTCACAAAGAACTGGACATGACTGAAGCGACTTAGTATGCATGCACAGATGTACATGGTGTCTTTTTTCCCCAGAGCCTGGACTGAAGAGGCCAGGAGGGCTCAGGGCACTGGAAGGGAACAAGGAGCAACTGTTCATGACATGTCTACCACCTGTGGTTGCTTCTTCCTGCTCATATTTGTGTGGACATCAGCCAGCCCCATTTTCCGTGTCCCTTCCTGCATTTGCAGAGGAAAAAGTTGGAGAGCTATCCGTGATCCCTTGGTCCTCAGGGCAGCATGAGCACACCCAGAGCCATCTTGGTTGGACAAGGGCTTTTTTTTTTTTTTCTTTCTTTTTTAAAGCTCTCCTGTACTATTCTACTCTTAAAAATTTACTTATTTAATGTGGCTGTGCGGAGTCTTAGGTGCAGCACCAGGATCTTCCATCTTCATTGCGGCTTTCAAGATCTTTAGCTGCAGCACTCGAAGTCTTAGCTGCGGCATGAGGGATCTAGTTCCCTGACCAAGGTTGGAACCCAGATCCGCTGCACTGGGAGCAAGGAGTCTTAGCCACTGGGCCACCAGTGTGAGTCCCAGGGTAAAGATTCCTGTGAATGTCATCCTTTCCTGTTAATATCCTACCCACCACGTTCTGCCAGCAGAACTTCTCCCTCCCAGGAAATAGTGATGGAAGTTAGGATAATTTAGATATAATACTTTTCTGTGTAGCCCTGTGCCCCCAGGATAGAGTGGACTCAGAGTTACAGTTGAATTTCTGCTGCGAGCCCATTCCCTCAAGCAATATAAGAACAAATGAGGGCCTTCCGCAAAAGCCCTGTCGGTCGTCCCACATGAATGGGTTGACCTGACTACTTCCAGGTGATAAAAGCTAATTTTTAGGGGTGAATTCTCACACCATTGATTGCATGTGTGCTAAGTTGCTTCAGTAGTGTCCGACTCTTTGGGACCCTCTAAATGTTAGCCCACTAGGCTCCTCTGTCCATGGGATTCTCCAGGCAAGAACACTGGAGTGGGTTGCCATGCCCTCCTTCAGGGGATTTTCCTGACCCAGGGATCGAACCCTTGTCTCTTACATGTCCTGCATTGGTGGTTGGGTTCTTTATACCACTAGCACCACTTGGGAAGTCCAAGGCCATCAATTACTACTGCCAATTAAAGAATAAAGTATTTATTTATTTTATGTTTGGCTGATCTTCATTGCTTCACAGGCTTTTCTCTAGTTGCGGAGAGTAAGGGCTCTGTCTCTAATTGTGGTGGGTGGGCTTCTCGCTGCAGTGGCTTCTCTTCTTGCAGAGCACAGGCTCAGTAGTTGTGGCGGATGGCCTTAGTTGCTCCACGGCATGTGGGATCTTCTTCCACCAGGGAATCAACCAGTGGCCCCTGCCGTGGAAGATGGATTCTTTACCGCCAGGGAAGTCCCCTGGGTACTGATTTTAGTGCGGCTTCCAGTGGTCTTGGGATGGAGGCACCACAGCAGAAGGCAGGGGAAATCAGGGGCTGAGGAGGGGAAAGACAGCACATGTTCCAATTGCTTGGAAGTGAAGAAAATGAGATGACAGGCTAATTCTTGGTGGAATTAATAAAGGAAGGTTATCTTTGTTGGAAGACCTCTGACTCTCTGAGGGGCAGAAAAAGGGACATGGAACAAGGAGGCGGGGCGTGCTAGAGAGATTACTACACACCTGAGCCCATGGAGACTGTGGGAGTGAACACTGGATCAGGGATGGGATGCACTGGAGCCATCTGTGTGGGCAGTGTGGTGTGTCCCTAGTGAAGAGCCCAGCAGACCTTTTACTCATGAAATCATCTTCTCTCCTTCTCTCCCAGAGGAAGACAGGCAGGTCCTCCAGGCAGGTTGGAGCAGTGACCTATGGCTCTAGGTGGACGCACTTTGTCAGCAGGTGTGCACATGAATTGATTGAGCTCTCGGATCCCAGGATCCAATACCCCTGGACTTAGAAACAGGCTCATTCTGACTCCCTGTTGAGCAATTTCTATTTCTTCTGCCTGTAAAGAAGGCAATGCAGAAAGCAGTACCAACTGTGAGGCAGCATGTTGGTATCTGATACACAGTATTTATTATAAATATAGAGCAATTTTTACAAATCATTCAGAAGTGGCCTCAGCCAGGCAAAATTAAATTATGTAGAAGTGCTTGTATGAGGGGAGGTGTACACAGTCTGTATCAGGGTGAGAAAGCCCTGACAGAGGTACCTGAGTACAGAGTACTCCCAGCTACCCCTCTCTGGGGGGGCCAGTTCCACACAGCAGGAGGTCTGTCATGAAGGTGGAATAAAGCTTTTCTCTCAGCAGCCCAAGGAGGCCCCGTCTGTGCAGAAGGCTGGTGGGAAGCAGGTGCACCTCTCCTCCTCCTGTCCTGCCTTTCTGTGCCGACACATTGGGTCCCGTGCACCCCATGGGAGAAGAATTCCAGAGGCTCTTCAAGAAACCCAGGCTGAGTCATAATCTGCACCTGTGTCCTAAGGAGCGTGCGCACCAGTGCGGCCTCCTGGGCTGTAAACAATGCTAACAGCCCAAGGGGCCGAGTTCCCTTCAGGGAGCTCCTGCTTCTCAAGAAGGCGTCCTGAGAGGGTAAGCCATTCAGACGGACAGAACAGGCACAGGCGGGAACACGGAAGAGAAGGTTGTTGATGAGTGGCCTGAGATGCCTAGAAACGGAGTGAGACCCATTTCTGGCCATGGAGGTAGACAACTGCTACTTCTTATTTTCTGTGCGGAGCCCCTGACACAAAAGGCTTAGGGAGCTCATGGCCAGAGGGACATGAGGGGCTTTGGTTGGTTCTTCCCCCTGAAGTGGTCAGATTGGCTTATGCAGCAAATTAAACAGAACCCCTTTCACATAAACAAGGAGTTACAGAAATTAAAATGGCAGAATGTCTCAGAAGGAAGGGAAAATACAACCAATACCCCCAAATTGTACATTCTTTGACCATTATTTAAATAATCTCTGCAGGGTGACTTTCTGAGTCCTTTCCCCAATCCCAGCAGATTGCATCTGGTACGAGCTGACTGCCCCATAAACTGATGACCCCTCAATCTCCGGGCATTGCCTTGAATAAAGCCCACAGTATTATTAAAACAGTATGTGCGGTTTTTTTGTTTGTTTGTTTTTGCAGTTTCCATCAAGATACACTTATGAACGCTGAGAAGTTGTTTTCAAGTTCCTTCTAGCGGGTTCTCTGAAGGCATGCTTTCAAAGGTTTAGATGGTATTCTAGCTAAGTAGTAAGTTGTTTAGCCCCTGATCCTGCAGGTAGACAACCCTGAAAGCGGACAAAGGTGTAGAACTTCCCAGCTCAGAGCTGGTCATGTATGTGTCTTCCTGTGAATGGTGGGTTCACACTGGGCTTCAGAGTGCAGAAGCTCTTCGTTTCCCTCCTCCTTGCTCTTCTTTTCTGGCACAGGCATTTCAGTGGATAGGAAATAATTCTCCAGGTTATGGCAAATTCATGTTAGACTCCAATAGGACTGAGGTGGGAAGGAATGAATGTGTTCTGAATACACAAGTTTACAACTCGTCTAGGTCAGCAAATGGGGAGAGGCAGAGCTTCTGGAAACTTTCTCCCAGGGTCCGATTTGCTAGATTTCAATGACGAGGAAGTTTTGGTTTCCTACAGATCTCCTCGTGGATGTGCCTTTTCATCCACTGACACTGTAGGAAGGGGCTGTGACCAGGCAGCCTGGAGGAGCCTCATTAGGGGTAGAAGGAGCTGGGGGAAGACTCTCTCCTCATTTTCCCTGAGGGCAGGGGGATCTCCTAGGGATGGGGTTGAGAAGCCTGGAATAAGTCAACAGTGCAACAAGCAGGACAGGTTCCATTACTGTTTTTTCACTTCTGAATGGTTTCTGTATCTGTTGGCGATGGGGAGGCTGAAGTTGCTTTTTTTGTAAATTCCTGGGCATTGAAGTTCAGGGAGGAATATTCAACTTCATTAACCTGAAAGGCATGAGCAGCAGTCAGTTAAATCAGCATCATAGGCCAGACCCTCCCCTTGTCCAGGGTGACACAGCACCCATGCTCTTACCACTTTGAAACTTTTAGCTTCAGAGAAAGGCTTTTATTACCTATTTTCTCTGCTTAGTAACATCCTATTGAATAATCATTAGAACATTATGGATGATTATCGAATTCTACAATGGAATATGATGGCACAGCAATAAGAATAAATAGACAATAAAGGCAGACAACCATATGAATGATTCTTGCAAAACAATTTTGAATGAAAGATGCCAGACCCATGTACACTGTGTGTTTTGTTATATATGCACATAATCAGGTAAAAGTAATCCCATGCATTGGAAGTGAAGATAGTCTTTACTTTTCAGAGGTTAGTAACTGGAGCATTGTGTGTGTGTGTCTGTGTGTGTGTGTGTGTGTGTGTGTGTGTGTCTGTGTGTGTGTGTCTGTGTGTGTGTGTCTGTGTGTGTTGAGGGGGGTTGATTTTTTTTAAATGATTGGGTATGTTTACATAGATATGAACAACTTGTGGAAACTTACACACTGTTAAAATTATTAGGTTGGTCAGAAAGCTCATTCAGGGTTTTCCATAATTTCCCACGGAAAAACTCGAACAAACTTGAGTCAACCCGATATTTATGATGGAAGCATTTTTCAGTTTATATGTGTATTCTTTTGAAGATTAAGATGAGGAAAATTCAGGAAAAGTATTAGAAGGGAAAGGAATCAAGACCTCAGGTCTATAACACTGGAAATTATCATTTGTGAGTAATAGCAGAGTCAGCCTGGAGGCAGAAGAGGGAGAATGATTTAGTGCCTTTCTTGCTCTGGCCACTGTGCTGAGTGGCTTACCTTTGTTATGTCATTTAATTCCTTGATCTCCTCTGTGAAGTAGGCAGCACACCCATGTTACAGAGGACTCAGCTGAGGCCCTATGAGGTTAAGTTACTTGTCCGTGGTCCCAGCTGTGATCAAGTCCAGTGAGGTGGACTCGTGGGAGTAATGCTTCTTTGTTGCTGCAGTGAGGAACTCTGACCCAAACTTGATTTCCCATTTGTGTCTACAAGACTAACCCATTCTACACAGAGATATTTCCATGAGAAAAGGAGCCAGTGAAGCTGGCTGTGCTTACCTTTTCAGGTGAACTGTCAGAGTGACTTGACCTGGGGAAACAAAGGAGAGTCATCAACCCATGAAAATGCAGAGTTGCCTTATGGCCTCAGAAAGGACTGTTCCTAAAGCTGATGTGACTTCTAGCTGAAGGAGGTGGCAGGTGGTGGGAGGGTGGGGGCCCATGATTAAGACTTAAGGATTTCTCTTCCCTCAGTCTGTGGTCCAGACCCCAGTGCATTAGACCGACGTGGTGGTGGGGCGGGATGGGGGTGTTGAGGGGAGGCCTCAGTGCACTTCTGAAGATTTCTGCCAGTTCACAAGGCCTGAGTTTTGCCCATGTGTGTCTCACAGGTGTGTGTCTAGGCAGCAGGCTCCAGAGGCAGGAGGGGCTGAGGCCCCCAGCACCCAGAGCACCAGAGGCAGGGAAAGCCTCACCATAGGAGATGTCCGCATCCATAACAGAGGCAGGAGGGGGAAGGAGGTAGGATGAGGAAAGGGCTCCTGGAAGCTCGGCCATCTCACGGCTGCCTGGCTTGTCCGGCTTCAGAGGGGCCATGTCTCTGGGGACTGTTCCATGACTTGGAAGGGTGTGAGGACCTGTGCCAAACTGATGGTGGGGACTGAGATCACCTCTCATATTTCAGAAGGTAGGGATTTCCTGGTCGGTCAGGGTACGTGGTGGAACAAACCAGGTCTCACTGAGAGAGTGGCTCTACTTATTGTGGTTGTGATCTGAGGATTTGTGCTCTGTGAGATTGCACTGGTCAGTTGCCCTAAATGAATATTAGACACAGTAACTACTATTCCCAGACACAGGGTCTCTGCTCCTTGAATTAGGAAGCAAAGTATCGGCATGATTCCGTGGGGCTCCTCCATGTTCATTTTCACCTTGGTTGGTCCTCTTTCTTCCTAGGACCTCCGTCTTCAATCTACCCATTACCCCCTCTCATGTTTACTCCTCTCTGGTTTACTGGCTCTTCAGAACATTTATGGCCATTCATCTCAACTGCTTCTATTTCTACCTGGACATCTTTCCACTTTTGTAGGTAGATGCTGGTTATTTCTCACTTTCTTTATCGCCCAGGAGGGCTTGGGTTGTTCCTGCTTTTCTTAGGTTCTCTTCCAGTCCTGTCCCTCCCTCCTCCTGCTCTTGTGGTCGACAGAGCACAGGTCTCCCTTACTCCTGCTCCTCCTTTCATGTCCTCATTAGTTTTCATTCTTGGACCTTGGTTTCCCTGCCTGGGACACAGGAACACAATTGGCCCTGCCCCTTCTAAACCAGATGGAGGTAGGAATAGCCATGTCCAAGAGACAGGGTGTTACAGGAAACATGAAGACCAGGGAAGAGGAGACCCATAAGAATCAGTGCCCAAAAGCACAGGAAGACTGAGGAGCAGATCTAGGCCAGAGACAGAGATGAAGTCTCCTTCCCTCTCCCAAGCAGGGCAGTCAGCCTCGAAGAAAGTGGAACAAGAGGAAAGGTGGCATACCGTCTAGTTTTTCTGAAGTACAGAAAATACACCAGGGCTGCTATCAGAGCCACCCCAGCCACAGTTCCAATCACGATGCCGACAATGGCACCAGCTGTGAGGTCAGAGGAACTTTCGGGTGTCGGCTTATCTGTTGTGGAAAGAAAAGAGAGGAATGAATGAATGAAGGCAACATTATTTTACAGTGTGAGGGGCTCAGGAAATAACTCAATATGAAATAAATATTCTCTGCTTGTTCCTCCCAGGTATAAACTTTCTGTGGAAGGTTGCTGTGAGGTGAGTAACCACCTATATCCTTGCGACTTTTTCCTCTCTGATTGTATTTCTAGGTTGGTGACCACATTCCTCAATTCCAACCTGGCTTTTCTGCACTCATATTTTTGAAGTCTTTGGAAATGTAAGAAGGACTGATGATGGTTATTTTTGTATGTTATCACTTCCCATCTTTTCATGGTTACATCTTTACCTGGGTACCAGGTATGGCTTCCATGAACATGCACGTGTCTTACAGGTGCATTACAAAAGGTGTCTTACAAATGTGTGAGTTCCTGAGTCACGTCTGACTCATTGTGACCCCATGGAGTGTAGCCTGCCAGGCTCCTCTGTCCATGGGATTTCCCAGGCAAGAATACTGGAGTGGGTTGCCATTTCTTTCTCCTGGGGATCTTCCTGACCCGGGGTCCTCTCGACCCAGGGATCGAAACCGGGTCTCCTGCATTGCTGGCCGACTCTTTACCGTCTGAGCCATTGGAGGTGTCTTATGGTTGGGACTTAAATGATGGAAGGCCCTCTGAATTCACTACCCCTTTTCACAGAGACCACCCTTCACACAGGTTTCCACTAGGAATATGAAATCAATCCCCATTCTGTGAGACAGGAATTTTTTTGTGTGATGGGTGACTTTTAATTTAAGGGCTCCTTGCCAGTTTTGCAGATATTCTCTTAGAACTGCACTGCAGCCTGAAACTTCCTCCTTCCTAGGGACCCAATGTGCATCCTGCTCTGAGGACCCTCCCAGGCTCCTCCCACTCCTGCCTCACTTTCCTTCACAGGCATTTTCTGCAAGAAATGTCTTTGATGTCTAATTCCATCTTGGCTGCATCTCACGGAATGAAAACTATCATACTAGACATGAAACCTTGTACTCAGCCCCCCTGTTCCCTCTCTTCCATATTTAGGAAGTAACATGTTCCTATGCATCTTTGTGCTTTCCCTCCCCACGTATATAACACCTTTTGTCTGTTTCTTCTTTTTCACTTCAGTGGTCCTCACTGTTTAACTCAAGACTGAAAATCAGTGCCAATGTGAGCTTATGATGTACATACTCTGTGCCAGGCTCTGTGCTATATATTTGCCAAATATCTCATTTAATTCATAAAATAACTCAGTCAGATAGACATTATTTCCATTTTATAGATGGAAAATCTGAGGTTTACAGTGGTGGACAATCTAAAGCCATATGGCTAATGAGATGTGGATCGAGAGTCAAGTCGTCCTAGGAACACCTGACTGTATACAGCCTAATGAAGTCGAGAAGGCCCCCTGGAGAAGGAAATGGCAAGCCACTCCAGTCTTCTTGCCTGGGAAATCCCATGGACAGTGGAGACTGGCGAGCTATAGTCCATGGGGCCTCAAAGACTTGGACGGGACTTAGTAACTAAACAGCAGCAACAACAATGATAATAGTAATAATTATAGCAGCTAAATGTTTTGGAAAATGTTCCCCGTGTGGGTATTTTGCTAAGGGTTTAGTTGAATCTTACATTAAATCTGTGAAAAAATGCCATAAAGAAGGTTCTCTTATTGCAGTTCTCCCTTGAGGACTCTGAGGCTCAGAGAAGTGAAGAATCTCGTGCAAGAATTTATAATTGTAAATGCTTATATTAAAAGAAGGATCTCAAATCAACAACCTAAATTTACAACCTAAGGGACAAGAAAAAAGCTAAACTCAAAGCTAGCAGAAGGAAGGAAATAATAATAATTAGAATGGAGATCAACAAATTAGAGGATGGAGAAACAGTAGATAGAATCAATAAAACCAGTATTTCGTTCTTCAAAAAGATTAACAAAATTGACTAATCTTGAACTAGATTGACTAAGAAAAGAAGATTCAAATTATAAAAATCAGAAATGAATGTGGAATCATTACTACTAATTCTACAAAAATAATACAAAGTATAAGAGTACTAGAAGTGAAACTCTCGCTGTTTGCAGATGACATGATCCTCTACATAGAAAACCCTAAAGACTCTTCTAGAAAATTACTAGAGCTAATCAATGAATATAGTAAAGTTGCAGGATATAAAATTAACACACAAAAATCCCTTGCATTCCTATATACTAACAATGAAAAAACAGAGAGAGAAATTAAGGAAACAATACCATTCACCATTGCAACAAAAAGAATAAAATACTTAGGAATATATCTACCTAAAGAAACAAAAGACCTATACATAGAAAACTATAAAACACTGATGAAAGAAATCAAAGAGGACACAACCAGATGGAGAAACATACCATGCTCATGGATTGGAAGAATCAATATTGTCAAAATGGCTATTCTACCCAAAGCAATCTATATATTCAATGCAATCCCTATCAAGCTACCAACGGTATTTTTCACAGAACTAGAACAAATAATTTCACAATTTGTATGGAAATACAAAAAACCTCGAATAGCCAAAGTAATCTTGAGAAAGAAGAATGGAACTGGAGGAATCAACCTGCCTGACTTCAGACTATACTACAAAGCCACAGTCATCAAGACAGTATGGTACTGGCACAAAGACAGAAATATAGATCAATGGAACAGAATAGAAAGCCCAGAGATAAATCCACGAACTTATGGACACCTTATCTTTGACAAAGGAGGCAAGGATATACAATGGAAAAAAAGACAACCTCTTTAACAAGTGGTGTTGGGAAAGCTGGTCAACCACTTGTAAAAGAATGAAACTAGAACACTTTCTAACACCATACACAAAAATAAACTCAAAATGGATTAAAGATCTAAATGTAAGACCAGAAACTATAAAACTCCTAGAGGAGAACATAGGCAAAACACTCTCCGACATAAACCACAGCAAGATCCTCTATGACCCACCTCCCAGAATATTGGAAATAAAAGCAAAACTAAACAAATGGGACCTAATGAAACTTAAAAGCTTTTGCACAACAAAGGAAACTATAAGTAAGGTGAAAAGACAGCCCTCAGATTGGGAGAAAATAATAGCAAATGAAGAAACAGACAAAGGATTAATCTCAAAAATATACAAGCAACTCTTGAAGCTCAATTCCAGAAAAATAAATGACCCAATCAAAAAATGGGCCAAAGAACTAAACAGACATTTCTCCAAAGAAGACATACAGATGGCTAACAAACACATGAAAAGATGCTCAACATCACTCATTATCAGAGAAATGCAAATCAAAACCACAATGAGGTACCATTACACGCCAGTCAGGATGGCTGCTATCCAAAAGTCTACAAGCAATAAATGCTGGAGAGGGTGTGGAGAAAAGGGAACCCTCTTACACTGTTGGTGGGAATGCAAACTAGTACAGCCACTATGGAGAACAGTGTGGAGATTTCTTAAAAAACTGGAAATAGAACTGCCATATGACCCAGCAATCCCACTTCTGGGCATACACACTGAGGAAACCAGATCTGAAAGAGACACGTGCACCCCAATGTTCATCGCAGCACTGTTTATAATAGCCAGGACATGGAAGCAACCTAGATGCCCATCAGCAGATGAATGGATAAGGAAGCTGTGGTACATATACACCATGGAATATTACTCAGCCGTTAAAAAGAATTCATTTGAACCAGTTCTAATGAGATGGATGAAACTGGAGCCCATTATACAGAGTGAAGTAAGCCAGAAAGATAAAGAACATTATAGCATACTAACACATATACATGGAATTTGGAAAGATGGTAACGACAACCCTATATGCAAAACAGAAAAAGAGACACAGAAGTACAGAACAGACTTTTGAACTCTGTGGGAGAAGACGAGGGTGGGATGTTGTGAAAGAACAGCATGTATATTATCTATGGTGAAACAGGTCACCAGCCCAGGTGGGATGCATGAGACAAGTGCTGGAGCCTGGTGCACTGGGAAGACCCAGAGGAATCGGGTGGAGAGGGAGGTGGGAGGGGGGATCGGGATGGGGAATATGTGTAAATCTATTGCTGGTTCGTGTCAATGTAGGACAAAACCCACTGAAAAAATAAAATAAAATAAAAGAGTACTAGGAATAATCCTATGCCAACAAATTGGATAATCTGTGAAATGGACAAATTCCTGGAAATATGAGAGCTACCAAGATGTAATCATAAAGAAATAGAATATATGAACAGACGTATAATGTAAGGAGGTTAAATAAATAAAACCATTTGAAAAAAACCCACTAACCTTTTAGGATAAAACACTCAAAACTAGGGAAAAAAGGAAACCACCTCAACATAATAAAGGCCATAGATAGAAATCCCACAGCTAACATCATCCTAAATGGTGAAAGAGTGAACATTTATTTTCTGAGATCAGGAGCATGACAACAATGCCTGCTGTTTCCAACTCTATTCAAAATAGTATCGGACATACTAGCCAGAGGGATTAGGCAAGAAAAAGAAATAAAAGACATCCAAATTGCAAAAGAAGAATAAAATTATTTCTGTTTGCCATTGACATGACCTTATATGTAGAAAATGATAAAGATTTCCCAGAAAACTGTTAGAACTAATAAACAATTCATCAAAGTTGAAGGGCACTAAATCAACATGTAAAGATCAGTTGCTCTTATATACAATAAAATATTCAAAAAGGAAGTTAAGAAAATTTTATTCTATTTTGATATGAAAAATAATATCAAAAGAACAAAATACTTAGGAATTAACAAGGAAGGTGAAAGATTTATACATTTAGGAATTATAAATAAGCACTACTGAAAGAAATGAAAGAAGATGTAAACAAGAGGAATGGATAAAGAAGATGTGGTACATATATGAACCATGGAATATTACTCAGATATTAGGAGAATGAAATAGTCCCATTTGCAAAAACATGGATGGACCTAGAGAGTCTCATACTAAGTGAACCAAGTTGGACAGAGAAAGACAAATATCATATGCTATCACTCATAAGTGGAATCTATTTTAAAAAGTGATACAAATGAACTTATTTACAAAACTCAAACAGACTCAACATATTTAGAAGACAAACCTATGGTTACCAAAGGGGAAATGTGTGTGTGTGTGAATAAATGAGGAGCATGGGGTCAACATATACATACTACTATATATAAAATAGATAACCAACAAGGACCTACTGTATAGCATGGGGAGCTCTACTCAATATTCTGTAATAATCTATATGGCTAAAGAGTCTGGAAAAGAATGTATATATGTATACGTATAACTGAATCACTTTACTATACACTGAAACTGACACAACATTGTAAAATATACTCCAATAATTTTTTTTAAAAAAAGAGACAAATGGCCAAAAAGCAGATGAAAAGATGCTCAACATCACCAGTAATTAGGGGAATGCAAATCAAAACCACAGTGAGATATCACTTCTCACCCTTTATAATGGTTGTGGAAAAAAGAAAAGAAAGCAAACAGAAAAGAGGAAGTGTTTGCAAGGAGGTATAAAGATTCAAACTTTTATGAATTGCAGGTGAGAATGGAAAATACTATAACCACCGTGGAAAACTACATGGCCGTTCATCAAACAGTTGGACAATTGCCATTTAATCCAGTGATTCCACTGGTGGTTGTGTGCCCAAAAGATTGAAAGCAGGAACTTCCCTAGTGGTTAAGAATGCATCTTCTAATGCAGAGGACATGGGTTCAATCCTTGGTCAGGGAACTAAGGTCCCAGATGCCTCGGAGCAACTAAGCCGGAGAAGAGGAGAATCCATGTGCCTCAGCAAGAGAAGCCATCACACTGCAATTAAAGAAAGTGGCAATTAAAGAAAGCCTGCACACCAGAATGAAGAGCCCGCACACTGCAATTAAGACCCAGTGCAGCCACAATAAAAAAGATTGAAAGAATTGATTGAAGAGATACTTAGACACTCATGTTCATGGTAGCATATTCACAAAAGGTGGAAAAAGACAATCAACTTATGAATGATCAAATGTTGTGTATACATACAAGGGAATATACTTCAGCCTTTCAAAGGAATGAAATTCAGACATATGCTATAATATGGATGGGACCCTTAAGACATAATGCTAGTAAGTGAAATAAATCAGACCCAAAGGGATAATTATAATGTTATATGATTCCACTACTTTGGCCATCTGATGCAAAGAGCCAACTCATTGGAAAAGACCCTGATGCTGGGAGGAGAGCAGGAGGAGAAGGGGATGTCAGAGGATGAAATGATTGGATGGCATCATCGAACTCAATGGACATGAGTTTAAGCAATCTCTGGGAGATGGTGAAGGACAGGGAAGTCCGGTGTGCTACAGTCCATGGGGGTGCTAAGAGCTGGACACGACTGAGCGACTGAACTATAACATGATTCCACTTAGACAAAATGACTATCATAATCAAATTCATAGAGACAAAGAAAGTAGAATGGTGTTTGCCAGGGTTTGAGGTGGGGGACTTCTAGAAGTTATTGTTTAAGGGGTACAGAGTTTTTAATAAGATGAAAAAGTTCTAAATGGATAGTGGCAATGTGAATGTACTTAATGCTACTGACCTGCAGTCTTAAAAATGGCTAAAATTATATATTTTATGTATTCTTCACATTAAAAAAATGGTAACAGCAAAAAACAACAACAAATCTTGTGAAAGTTACACTAAAATGCTAAACCCAGGAGAAGAAACTGTATTTGATTCAGAGATTGAGCTGTTACTCATTCTGCCACCTGTTTACTGTGTGCCTGTATTCAGTTGCTCAGTTGTGTCTGACCCTTTGCAACCCCATGAAATGTAGTTCGCCAGGCTCCTCTGTCCATGGGATTTCCCAAGCAAGAATACTGGAGTGGTTTGCCATTTCCTCCTCCAGGGGAACTTCCCAACCCAGGGATCAAACCTTCGTCTCCTGCATTGCAGGAAGATTCTTTACCACTGAGCCACCTCGGAAGCCCTGTAGTGGTCTCGTTTGATATTCTGCTCACTGTGACCTACCTCCGTTTTCCACACGATTGTTAGAATAATCCACAGAGAAAGATATAGCATAAGGCAAATGGTCACTTACATTTCACATGCAGCCTGAGGGGGTCACTTTTGCTGGAGTTGCCCCTGTTGGAGACCTCACACTGATAATCCCCGGCGTCCTTTCTGCTTACGGGTCTATGGTGAGGGTGCTATTGTCCAGGGACAGTGTCATCCCCCTTGTAAGGAGGAGACTCTGGCCTTCCAAAACCAGCATATGGAGACCCCAGTCTCATCTGTGAGGCAGGTCAGGACCACGGGACCCTCATGTTCTGCGACTGTGGTTTTGCTGGCTTGGAGGGAGGGCCGTGCCACTGGGTCTGTGGCGAGACAGAGGGGTGACTGCTGAGAGTGGGTCAGGGGCCTGGGCCATGCTCCCTCTCAGAGATCTCAGCCAGCTCCGGGCCCCAGTACCTCTGTTAAGGTGCCCAGAGGATGGCCCTGAATCTGTGATGAAGGAATGGAGTCTCTCTTCATTGATGAGCTGTAAGGAGAGGACTGTCCCTCCTCTCTGACCCCCAGGTACCCTGGGATGACCCCTGACCAGTCTCCCTGGACATCTCTGTAGTATCAGCACCAGGACCCTCTTCTCAGCCCATATGTCTAACATCCTCATCATCAAGTGGAGTTAGTTTTTTTTTAAGTTAACTTTCCTGGACCTTATCCCACGATTTTCTTTGACTATCAAAAAATTCAGGGACTTCCCTGGTGGTCCAGTGTCTAAGACATCACACTCCCAATGCAAGGGGCTCGGGTTTGATCCTTGGTCCTGAAACTAGATCCCACATCCTGAAACGAAGAGTTTTTGCACCACAACCAGAAGATCTCACATGCCACAACTAAGACCCAGTGCAGCCAAATAAGTAAATAAAAATACCTTAATTGAAAAAAATTCAAAAACCCAGCCTAACCTGCTCTCTATGCTGAGTCTCAGGGGAAGGACTGGACTCCACCCCTGCTCAGGCGCGGCTCTTGGGGCTGAGCCCTGGCTGGTGACCTGCTGAGAAACCTTAGCCTCAGGGAGCTGGGAATCATCCGCCCCAGTCAGCCCCAACTGGGAGGCCAACACCCACCAGCGGCCCAGGTTCTCCGTGGTCGCTGGAGCCGGGACCCTGGGACAGGGTCTGGGGAGGGGCTTCCCCATGGGCCTGAGCTTCTCTGTGAGGATCCCTCAGGCCAGGCCCCTACTGAGTCCTGCAGGGTCTTCCTCAGGGTCATGGTCTCAGGGAGGGACCCAGGGGGGCTGGACTGAGAGTTCTCTCCCTCTGCTGAGTCCCTCCCATCAGACCTTCCTTCTTTCTGCAGTGTCTGCAGGGTCCAGATTCCATGAATGAAATTTTGACCCTTTGGAGTTTGTCTCCATTATGGGTGTCCTGCACTACATGTTCAAACCCCAACACGGGACATAATGTAGAGGGAGATGGTGGCACCATCAGGGTCTTTCAAAGCAGAATTCAACTGCTCCCCACCCCAACACCCCCAGGTAAGAGGAAGCACTCACGGTGTACGTGGAGGTGTCCTGTCTGTCTTTCTGTCTGTAAACCAAACTTTAAAATGAGCAGGGTGTAGGATCCTGTGTCTTTCTGGGTGATGTTCTGGATCAGCAGGGTTCCATTGGGGTAAAGTGTCTCCTGACCACTGTGTGCAGGCCCATTGGTAGTTAAATTAGTGGCTACTCCGTATGATGCAATTAGCTGGATGTTTTCTACCCTTTCTCCTCTGTACCAGAAATAGCACAGAGTTTTCTCTGTTACGTTGTGGGCAAGTAGCAGGACATTGGATCCTTCTGCAGCAAGGGGTGGTTCCGTTTCAATAGTGAGCTGGGTAGTGGTGGGCAGGGTCCAGAAAGTTAAGAGTGAGGCTAGGAGGGAAGAGAGAGGAATCAGTTAATATTCTGACCTGTGTGGGGGATGGGGAAATGGTGCCCTGGGTCCTAAGCTGGTCTCTTCATCCCTCAAGCCTTAGTGTGTGTGTGTGTGTGTGTGTGTGTGTGTGTTTAAGCTTAGTAGCATGACCCCCATCACTTTGGCCCCTCTGGGCTCTGTACTTCCTCTGTTTCCCCAGTTTTCCCCCGGCTCACTCCCTCACTGCCCTCACACAACTGCTCACACTCAGGGGCCTCTTGGGAGATGTCCTTCCCCCCGACCAGCTGCTCTAAAGACCCTCGGTGTTCATTTGCTGACCCTTCCCTCCTCCATTTCCTGCATGACGCCTGTCAGCACCTGAAAGCACATTCTAGATCTCTCTGCTTCTCTGTCTTCCTCCCCACAGAGTGTAAGCTCTGTGAGGGCAGGGGCTTGTCTGATCCTGCTTGAAACGCAGTGTCAGGACCAGGCTCCAGACATTGTACCTGGGGGTGAAGGAATGAGGGGTCCCAGGAATTCCACAGTCTGGTTTTGTCAGTTTCTGAGGGTGCTGGGTAAGGACAATGTTTAGTGTCACGGTTAAGTGTTTTTCTGTAGTGACACCCAGACATAAGTTATTATTATTGTCATCAGTTTTCAACAGTTACTGCTCAGTGAAGAATAACTTGTAAAAGCTACACTAGTTGAAGTTTTCCTGCCTCTCACCAGTTCTAGTTCATGGAGAGTCTCCTGTGGCTGAGCCTCCGGCCCTACCGTCCCTGCTCCCCTGTCCTCTGCCCTCAGGTCTGAACAGAAGCACTCTGTCCCCTCTCAGAGCCCCGTCTCCCCCAGAGATCCCACCCAGTCTCTTGTTCTCCCTGAAAACTGTCTCTGCCCACTCCCTGAAAATTGTCCCCACTCACCTGCCAGCAGGAGCCTGCTCCAGGGGACACACCCTCTGCGGGAAGGGCCTGAGGGGCGCTCCATGGTGCCCGCTGTCTGCTGCTCTCTCTCTCTCTGTGAGGAGAACTTCTCCTCCACAAAGTCTCACAGGCACTGCAGTCGCTGTTTGAGCTCTGCTGTCCTTCCGGCTCTGTGATTCGCTTGGCCCCCAAGGAAAGTCACGTTGCTAAGTTACTTGGAGCGGGGGCGGGGCCTCACTCTCAGTTGACTTCCCCTTCCCCACCTCTCTCATTCCTGCCTGCCTTCTCTCCTCTTCCCTCTTCCCTTTCTGTTACATTTCATTTGACTGGGAAGCCTGCTGTTTCTGCCTTTGGCAGCTTGGCTTCTCACCCTAGACACACACACGTACGCAGTTCCCCCACTGTTGGGGAGAGCACCTCCCTGGGGCTCCTGTCCTGGGCGTTCCCCCGTAGGTCTCAGTTGGGGGATGAGTCAGCCTCCCCGCTTCCACAGTCTCCAGCCTCATGTTCTCCTTCTGGTTTTCCCCTGCAGGGCAGGAACCTGGGGGGTGGGGAGGAGGTGCATCGGGAACTCTTGTCACAGGGACGGTGTCCCCACGGTGCATGGGAACCACCTGTGGCGCTTCGTGAAAACTTTGAACCCCCCAGAGGGACCTTAGGAAAGCTGCTTCAGCAGCCACACAGGTCACATGCTTGCCCAGCCTGGCTGAGACTCCAGAATGTGGGGTGGGAGCAGCCTCTCCCCAACGTCGATGCACAGGGAGGGTCTGCAGATCCTGTTAAAATGCAGAGCCTGACTCAGCAGGGGTGGGGTGGACCTGAGAGTCTGCATCTGACAAGCTCTCAGGTGATGCTGACCATACTGGACTGTGGAGCACACTTTCTATAGCAAGGCTGATGGTGACAAGTCAACTGAGAGGCCGCTGCCCTCCCCCCAGTGGCGGCCTCTGCCGTGTTCTGGTCTGGGGTCTGCCAGCGTGACGCAGACACCCCAGGATCTCCGAAGGAGGGTATTATTTCCCTTTGTAACACTGGTGTAACACTTCCCTGGTGGCTCAGCTGGTAAAGAATCCGCCTGCAATGCAGGAGCCCAGGGTTCAATCCCTGGGTAGGGGAGATCCTTGGAGGAGGGCATGGCAACCCACTCCAGTATTCTTGCCTGGAAAATCAGATGGACAGAGGAGCCTGGCGGGCTACAGCCATAGGGTCGCAAAGAGTCAGAGGCGACTGTCACGTTGAGGGTCTTCCCAGGGTTCTCAGAGGCTGTGAAAAGGTTGTGTTCTATTCCCATCGGAAGCCTCCAGAAAAGGACTGAGGGGCTGGAAAGGGGGCGTGAGTAACGCCGGGTGAGAGGGATCCTCCTTCTTTCTCCTTGGGCATCCAATGGGGCCACAGCTTCTAGGGTGTGGCCTGAAGGAATAGTAGTTCCTAACGGTGTGAAGTGGGCCCACGGCTGGCTGTATGGAGGAGGTGCTGGAGTCCAGTGTGGGGGGCGTGGAGAGCGAGGAGGACTGTGGACTGAGGTGACGCCGGTGAGGGTCTGACTGCTGGGCTGAGGGAGGTCTGAGACCCTTGAGGAGACGCGAGGCCGTGGAGGAACTCTGCTGCCCTCTGGTGGAAATGCAGCAGTCCCCACACCACGCGGTTCTGCCTAACCTCATGGATTATCGAGGGTCTTTGCTGCTGTGTCTGAGAAGGCAATGGCACCCCACTCCAGTATTCTTGCCTGGAGAATCCCAGGGATGGGGGAGCCTGGTGGGCTGCCGTCTATGGGGTCGCACAGAGTCGGACACGACTGAAGTGACTTAGCAGCAGCAGCAGCAGCAGCAGTTGTTGCTGTGAACTGCCTTTCTCTAGTTGAGGAGCGTGGGCCACTCATTGTGGTGGATTCTCTTGTTGCGGAGTTCCCTGCCTGAATTTCCTTATTATTAGTAAAAAATGAAAATGTTTTTCGTACTTTTGGTCGCGCTGGGTCTTTGTGGCTGCACTCAGGTTTTCTCTCGTTGCGGTGAGCAGGGGCTACCCTTCGGTGCGGGGCACATTGCGGTGGCTTCTCTGGTTGCGGAGCAGAGGCTCCAGGGCACGCGGGCTTCCATAGCTGTGGCTCTCGGGCTCAGTAGCTGTAACACTGAGCTTAGTTGCTCTGAGGCGGGTGGGATCCTCCCGGCCCAGGGATCAAACCCCTGTCTCCTGCATTGGTGGGTGGATTCCCAACCTCTGGACCACCAAGGCAGCCATGGATGGTAGTTTGGGCACAGACATTAGCTTGCAGAGAAGGCAGATCTGTATCCAGAGTACCTGCCTGTCCCAGTAAGAACAGAAGGCTGCCCTTTTATCACGGAGAAGGTTCACTGTAATCAGCCTGCCACCAGGTAACTGGCTGATCACCCTGGGGAGCAGTGCCCTACCTGAGGCCCGGCGGGTCTCGGGGCTGACAGACTGGGCCCTCAGCGGTGGCTGTAGCCAGGTCAGCCTTGGTGAGTGGAAGTCTGTGTTGCTGAGTCCACGTATGACTTGCAACCTCACCACCGTGGCCACTACATTCGTGAGCCCACCAGTCGAAGGCAGGGATAGCTGGAGAAAGAGGCTGATTGGGGCTTCCCTGGTGGTCCTGCCTTTGAAAATCTGCCTGGCAGCCCAGGGGATGTGGGTTCGATCCCTGGTCTGGGGCAACTAAGCCCGTGTGCCACAACTACTGACCCTGGGCCCAGAGCCCACGGGCTGCAACTACTGAGGACCGAGCACCCTAGAGCTTGTGCTCTGCAACAAGAGAAGCCACTGCAGTGAAGAGGAGCCCCCACTCACTGCAACTAGACAAAGCCCGTGCACAGCAATGAAGACCCAGCGCAGCCAAAAATAAGGAAATAAATGTTTAAAAAAAAAAAAGGAGGCTGACAGGTGTCCACAGAACAGGTCATTCTATCCACTTGATTATTTAAATCTCCTGCTGAGGTGAACGGTGAGCATTCAGAGAGGTTTATCCATATATTTCTGTCCCAGATCTCCTTGACACCAATTTTCTAGTCATGTTCTTAACCAAATCCCTGACGGCCCAGCCAAGCCATTGGCCACAGCCCGTGAATCACTGTATAGTCACACCTCTGGCCATTCCTCCTTCCAGGTGAAATGGACAGTCAGGTGCACTGTCTGAAGTTTCTTCCCCTGCCCCTGCCCCCCCAGAGGATTTCTCTTTGCTCTGGCTTTCAGGGAGGTTTCAGGAAGGGTCTATCGTGCCGCAGTTTTTCCCTTTCACGTGGTGTCTGCACATCAAGCAGAACTCCCTGTAAACTAGCCTCAAGTTTTCTCTTTTGCCATTGATTGGTCAGCGGGACTTCTCCAGGGGGCCACAGGTGTGGCTCAGAGAGAGAGGCCAGGTAACAGGAGAGGGATCCATGATACTTGGGCTACTACTTCTTTGTTAATTTAGTTGTGGCTGCGCTGGGTCTCTGTTGCTGTGGACGGCCTTCCTCTAGTTGTGGTGCGCGGGCTTCTCGTCGTGGCGACTTCTCTTGTTGCGGAGTACAGGCTCCAGGCCCTCGGCCTTCGGTCCTTGAGGCCACAGGTCTAATTGCTCTGAGGCATGCGGGATCTTCTCATACCAGGGATTGAACTCATGTCCCCTGCCTTGGCAGGCGGATTCTTAACCACTGGACCACCAGGGAAGTCCTGGGATTATTATTCAAAGATACAACTCAGGAACAGGCTTTCCAGGTGGCACTAGTGGTAAAGAACCCACTTGCCAATACAGGAGACATTAAGAGACAGAGGTTTGATCCCTGGGTCAGGAAGATCCCCTGGAGGAGGGCATAGCAACCCATCCCAATATTCTTGCCTGGAGAATCCCAAGGACAGAGGAGCCCAGCGGGCCACAGTCCATAGGGTCACAGAGTCAGAGCCGACTGAAGGGACTTTGCATGCACACACGCAGGCATAACTCGGGAACAGCCAGATGCAAAGAGGTATGGGGACAAGAAGACAAGGCATGAGGAAAAGAGTCAGACATGACTTAGTGACTAAACAGCAAGAATATTCCATCGTATATATGTACTACATCTTCTTTACCCATTCTGCTGTTGATGGCCACTGAGGTGGCTTCCATGTCCTGGCTATTGTAAGCAATGCTGAAAAAGATACATACACCCCAAGGATTCTGGGTCTTTTAGCTAGGAATTGACTGAGGGATACTGACTTTTTTTTTCTTGATTTTATTCACCTTTTGTTCACGTGATTTAGAGCTCTTTCACGTATACGGGTCAAGTAAGAATTTGTTAGACTTCCTGTTTCTTTCATTTCAGTTAGCCAGTGTCTTTGTTCTCTGATGAGTCAGACTCCTCTGATTGCAGCATTGACTCTACTGTTCATTATGGGGAGCATGGCCCACCTTGCCTTTGGTGCTTAAGTACTGGCTCAGTAGACATGAATTTGAGTGAGCTCTGGGAAATAGGGGAGGACAGAGGAGCCAGGTGTGCTTCAGTCCATGGGGTCACAAAGACTTGGACACGACTTAGCAATTGAACAACAAACGCCTCTTAGACGTGCTGCCTCTGGAGCCAGTTACCCCCATTGCATTGAGGTTTCCCTCTTCTGTGGCAGCGGTTCCCACTGTAATTTCTGAGCTCCAGAGAAGAGTCATCGCAGAGCTAGCTCTTCAAGGCTGCTGGGGCTTCCTTACAAAATCATACCTCACTGTCGTGGTGAAAGCTGTGTGCTCTGAACTCTCCCAGGGTATTGGTGAGAAGATCTCAAATGATAAATCCGTACAGCATTCCAGTCTAAGTCTTTGGGTCCCTGTCTCTGAGTATATGGTCTCTTCTCTGGTGCAGAGACCTCCTTGTGTTTCCATCAAGATAAACATAGATAGGTGGAAAACTTAGCAGTAACCTAGTGAGCTGAGTGGGAAAAACTCAGAGGTATTTTTCTCTGAGAAGGCCTTCAGGGGCTCAACCCAGTAGCCCCAGAGGAGCCCGAGAGAGGGGAGAGAATATCTCACACAGAGTCCCAGGTGCTCCTGGAATAACTGAGGGGAATAAGCCAGATAAGGAGATGCTCTCGACCTCTGGTCAGCCATGACACAGTCAGTCTGGAGGGTCCCCCTCTGGGGTGTCTGTTTCCCTCAGGAATAGCCTAAGCCATGAGGTCTTGTGTGTGTGTGTTTTAAAACAAGTATGTTTTATTTATCTGTTCAGTTTTGGCTGTGCTGGGTCTTCGTTGCCCAGGTCTTTCCCTAGTTGTGGTGCTCAGGCTTCTCACTGCAGTGGCTCCTCTTGTTGCAGACCATGGGCTCTGGGGCACGTGGGCTCAGTAGTTGTGACTTCCGGGCTCCAGAGCACAGGCTCGATAGCTGTGAAGCGCATGCCTGGTCGCCCCGCGGCATGTGGGGTCTTTCCCGATCAGGGATCAAACCCATGTCTCCTGCAATGGCAGCTGGATTTTTCACTACTGAGCCACCAGGGAAGCCCAGGATCATTTTAAAGCAAAGGCACGTCTATCGTTTTGTCTAAGGATGGTGGTTACTCTCCTCCCCAAATCATTCTGTGTCCATGCCTGGGAAATTCCATGGTGGGCTCCAGCCCCGGGGTCACAGAGACCCGGACATGACGGAGCGCACCAGGCTCATGGTGCTGCTGCTTCCCCGTCACTGCAGTCCTGTCTGACTCTCAGTGACCCCGTGCACTGTGGCCATCAGGCGCCTCTGTCCATGGGATTCTCCAGGCAAGAACACTGGGCTGGGTTGCCATGCCCTCCTCCAGGGGATCTTCCCGACCCAGGGATCGAATCCTTGTGTCTTACATGTCCTGCATTGGTAGTTGGGTTCTTTATACCACTAGCACCACTTGGGAAGTCCAAGGCCATCAATTACTATTGCGAATTAAAAAAATAAAGTATTTATTTATTTTATGTTTGGCTCATCTTCGTTGCTTCACAGTCTCTTCTCTAGTTGTGGAGAGTGAGGGCTCTCTCTCTAGTTGTGGTGGGTGGGCTTCTCACTGTGGTGGCTTCTATTGTTGCCGAGCACAGGCTCAGTGGTTGTGGTGGATGGCCTTAGTTGCTCCACGGCATGTGGGATCTTCTTCCACCAGGGAATCAACCAGTGGCCCCTGCAGTGGAAGATGGATTCCTTACGGCCAGGGAAGTCCCCTGTGTGCTGACTTTATTGCTGCTTCCAGTGGTCTTGGGATAGAGGCACCACAGCAGAGGGCCAGAGGAAATCAGGGGCTGAGGAGGGGAAAGACAGCACATGTTCCAATTGCTTGGAAGTGAAGGAAATGAGATGACAGGCGAATCTTAGTGTAATTAATAAAGGAAGGTTATCCTGGTTGGAAGAGCTCTGACTCTCTGAGGGGCAGAAAAAGGGACAGGGAACAAGGAGGCAGGACGGGTAGGAGAGACTTCTACACACCTGAGCCCATGGAGACTGTGCGAGTGAACACTGGATCAGGCATGGGGTGCACTGGAGCCACCTGTGTCGGCAGTGTGGTGTGTCCCTAGTGAAGAACCCAGCAGACCTTTTACTCATGAAATCATCTTCTCTCCTTCTCTCCCAGAGGAAGACAGGCAGGTCCTCCAGGCAGGTTGGAGCAGTGACCTGTGGCTCTAGGTGGACGCACTTTGTCAGCAGGTGTGCACATGAATTGATTGAGCTCTCAGATCCCAGGATCCAATACCTCTGGACTTAGAAACAGACTTACTCTGACTCCCTGTTGAGCAACTTCTATTTCTTCTGCCTGTAAGGAAGGCAATGTAGAAAGCAGTACCAACTGTGAGGCAGCATGTTGATATCTGATACACAATATTTACTATAAACATAGAGCAATTTTTACAAATCATTCAGAAGTGGCCTCAGCCAGGCAAAATTAAATTATGCAGAAGTGCTTGTATGAGGGGAGGTGTACACAGTCTGTATCAGGGTGAGGAAACCCTGAAAGAGGTACCTGAGTACAGAGCACTCCCAGCCACCCCTCTCGGGGCCCCGTTCCACACAGCAGGAAGTCTGTCATGAAGGTGGAATAAAGCCTTTCTCTCAGCAGCCCAAGGAGGCCCCATCTGTGCAGAAGGCTGGTGGGAAGCAGGTGCGCCTCTCCTCCTCCCGTCCTCCCTTTCTGTGCCTACACATTGGGTCCCGTGCACCCCATGGGAGAAGAATTCCAGAGGCTCTTCAGGAAACCCAGGGCTGAGTCATAATCTGCACCTTGTGTCCTAAGGAACGTGCGCACCAGTGCGGTCTCCTGGGCTCTAAACAACGCTAACAGCGCAAGGGGCCGAGTTCCCTTCAGCGCGCTCCTGCTTCTCAAGAAGGCGTCCTGAGAAGGTAAGCGGGGCAGACGGACAGAACAGGCACAGGCGGGAACACGGAAGAGAAGGGGGTTGATGACTGGCCTGAGATGCCTAGAAACGGAGTGAGACCCATTTCTGGCCGTGGAGGTAGACAACTGCTACTTCTTATTTTCTGTGCGGAGCCCCTGACACAAAAGGCTTAGGGAGCTCATGGCCAGAGGGACATGAAGGGCTTTGGTAGGTTCTTCCCCCTGAAGTGGTCAGATTGGCTTATACAGCAAATTAAACAGAATCCCTTTCACATAAACAAGCAGTTACAGAAATTAAAATGGCAGAATGTCTCAGAAGGAAGGGAAAAAACAACCAATACCCCCAAATTGTACATTCTTTGACCATTATTTAAATAATCTCTGCAGGGTGACTTTCTGAGTCCTTTCCCCAATCCCAGCAGATTGCATTTGGTAAGAGCTGACTGCCCCATAAACCGATGACCCCTCAATCTCCGGGCATTGCCTTGAATAAAGCCCATAGCATTACTAAAACAGTATATGCGGTTTTTTTGTTTGTTTGTTTTTGCAGTTTCCATCAAGATACACTTATGAACGCTGAGAAGTTGTTTTCTAGTTGCTTCTAGTGGGTTCTCTGAAGGCATGCTTTCAAAGGTTTAGATGGTATTCTACCTAAGTAATAAGTTGTTTAGTCCCTGATCCTGCAGGTAGACAACCCTGAAAGCGGACAAAGGTGTAGAACTTCCCAGCTCAGAGCTGGTCATGTATGTGTCTTGCTGTGAATGGTGGGTTCACACTGGGCTTCAGAGTGCAAAAGCTCTTCGTTTTCCTTCTCCTTGCTCTTCTTTTCTGGCACAGGCATTTCAGTGAATAAGAAATCATTCTCCAGGTTATGGCAAATTCATGTTAGACTCCAATAGGACTGAGGTGGGAAGGAATGAATGTGTTCTGAATACACAAGTTTACAACTGGTCTAGGTCAGCAAATGGGGAGAGGCAGAGCTTCTGGCAACTTTCTCCCAGGGTCCGCTTTGCTAGATTTCAACGACGAGGAAGTTTTGGTTTCCTACAGATCTCCTCGTGGATGTGCCTTTTCATCCACTGACACTGAAGGAAGGGGCTGTGACCAGGCAGCCTGGAGGAACCTCATTAGGGGTCGAAGGAGCTGGGGGAAGACTCTCTCCTCATTTTCCCTGAGGGCAGGGGGATGTCCTAGGGATGGGGTTGAGAAGACTGGAATAAGGCAACAGTGCAAGAGGCAGGACAGGTTCCATTACTGTTTTTTCACTTCTGAATAAATGGTTTCTGTATGTATTGGAGATGGGGAGGCTGCAGTTGCTTTTTTGTTTAATTCCTGGGCATTGAAGTTCAGGGAGGAATATTCAACTTCATTAACCTGAAAGGCATGAGCAGCAGTCAGTTAAATCAGGATCAGAGGCCAGACCCTCCCCTTGCCCAGGGTGACTCAGCACCCATGCTCTTACCACTTTGAAACTTTTAGCTTCAGAGAAAGGCTTTTATTACCTATTTTCTCCACTTAGTAACATCCTATTGAATAATCATTAGAACATTATGGATGATTATCGAATTCTACAATGGAATATGATGGCACAGCAATAAGAATAAATAGACAATAAAGGCAGACAACCATATGAATGAATCTTGCAAACCAATTTTGAATGAAAGAAGCCAGACCCATGTACACTGTGTGTTTCATCGTTATATAAGCACATAATCAAGTAAAAGTAATCCCATGCATTGGAAGTGAAGATAGTCTTACTTTTCAGAGGGAAGTAACTGGAGCATTGTGTGTCTGTGTGTACGTGTGTGTGTGTGTGTGTGTGTGTGTGTGTGTTGAGGGGCGTTGATTTTTTTTAAATGATTGGGTACTGTTTACATAGATATGAACAACTTGTGGAAACTTACACACTGTTAAAATTATTAGGTTGGTCAGAAAGCTCATTCATGTTTTTCCATAAGATCCCACGGAAAAACTCAAACAAACTTGGGTCAACCCAATACGTATGATTGAAGCATTTTTCAGTTTATATGTGTATTCTGTTGAAGATTAAGATGAGGAAAATTCAGTAAAAGTATTAGAAGGGAAAGGAATCAAGACCTCAGGTCTATAACACTGGAAATTATCATTTGTGAGTAACAGCAGAGTCAGCCTGGAGGCAGAAGAAGGAGAATGATTTAGTGCCTTTCTTGCTCTGGCCACTGTGCTGAGTGCTTTACCTTTGTTATGTCATTTAATTCCTTGATCTCCTCTGTGAAGTAGGCAGCACACCCATTTTTCAGAGGACTCAGCTGAGGCCCTATGACGTTAAGTTACTTGTCCATGGTCCCAGCTGTGATCAAGTCCAGTGAGGCGGACTCATAGGAGTAATGCTTCTTTGTTGATGCAAAGAGGAACTCTGACCCAAACTTGATTTCCCATTTGTGTCTACAAGACTAACCCATTCTACACAGAGATATTTCCATGAGAAAAGGAGCCAGTGAAGCTGGCTGTGCTTACCTTTTCAGGTGAACTGTCAGAGTGTCCTTGACCTGGGAAAACAAAGGAGAGTCATCAACCCATGAAAATGCAGAGTTGCCTTATGGCCTCAGAAAGGACTGTTCCTAAAGCTGATGTGACTTCTAGCTGAAGGAGGTGGCAGGTGGTGGGAGGCTGGGGGCCCATGATTAAGACTTAAGGATTTCTCTTCCCTCAGTCTGTGGTCCAGACCCCAGTGCATTAGACCGAGGTGGTGGTGGGGCGGGGTGGGGGTGTTGAGGGGAGGCCTCAGTGCACTTCTGAAGATTTCTGCCAGTTCACAAGGCCTGAGTTTTGCCCACGTGTGTCTCACAGGTGTGTGTCCAGGCAGCAGGCTCCAGAGGCAGGAAGGGCTGAGGCCCCCAGCACCCAGAGCACCAGAGGCAGGGAAAGTCTCACCATAGGAGATGTCCGCATCCTTAGCAAAGGCAGGAGGGGGAAGGAGGTAGGATGAGGAAAGGGCTCCTGGAAGCTCGGCCATCTCACGGCTGCCTGGCTTGTGTGGCTTCAGAGGGGCCATGTCTTTGGGGACTGTTCCATGACTAGGAAGGGTGTGAGGACCTGTGCCAAACTGAGGGTGCGGACTGAGATCACCTCTCATATTTCAGAAGTTAGGGATTTCCTGGTCGGTCAGGGCACGTGGTGGAACAAACCAGTTCTCACTGAGTGAGCGGCTCTGCTTACAGTGGTTGTGATCTGAGGATTTGTGCTCTGTGAGATCGCTCTGGTCAGTTGCCCTAAATAAATATCAGACACAGTAACTACTATTCCCAGGCACAGGGTCTCTGCTCCTTGAATTAGGAAGCACAGTGTCGGCATGATTCCGTGGGGCTCCTCCATGTTCATTTTTACCTTGGTTGGTCCTCTTTCTTCCTAGGACCTCTGTCTTCAATCTACCCATTACCCCCTCTCATGTTTACTCCTCTCTGGTTTACTGGCTCTTCAGAACATTTACGGCCATTCATCTCAACTGCTTCTATTTCTACGTGAACATCTTTCCACTTTTGTAGGTAGATGCTGGTTATTTCTCACTTTCTTTATTGCCCAGGAGGGCTTGGGTTGTTCCTGCTTTTCTTAGGTTCTCTTCCAGTCCTGTCCCTCCCTCCTCCTACTCTTGTGGTCGACAGAGCACAGGTCTCCCTTCCTCCTGCTCCTCCTTTCATGTCCTCATTAGTTTTCCTTCTTGGACCTTGGTTTCCCTGCCTGGGACAGAGGAACGCAATTGGCGCTGCCCCCTCTAAACCAGATGGAGGTGGGAATAGCCATGTCCAAGAGACAGGGGGTTACAGGAAACATGAAGACCAGGGAAGAGGAGACCCACAAGAATCAGTGCCGAGAAGCAGGAAGACTGAGGAGCAGATCTAGGCCAGAGACAGAGACGAAGTCTCCTTCCCTCTCCCGAGCAGGGCAGTCAGCCTCGAAGAAAGCGGAACAAGAGGAAAGGTGGCATACCCTCTAGTTTCTCTGATGTACAGAAAATACATCAGGGCTGCTATCAGAGCCACCCCAGCCACAGCTCCAATCATGATGCCGACAACGGCACCAGCTGAGAGGTTTGAGGAACTTTTGGGTGTCGGCTTATCTGTTGTGGAAAGAAAAGAGAAGAATGAATGAATGAAGGCGACATTATTTTACAGTGTGAGGGGCTCAGGTAATAACTCAATATGAAATAAATACTCTCTGCTTGTTCCTCCAAGGTATAAACTTTCTGTGGAAGGTTGCTCTGAGGTGAGTAACCGCCAATATCCTTGCGATTTTTTCCTCTCTGATTGTATTTCTAGGTTGGTGACCACATTCCTCAATTCCAACCTGGCTTTTCTGCACTCATATGTTTGAAGTCTTTGGAAATGTAAGAAGGACTGATGATGGTTATTTTTGTATGTTATCACTTCCCATCTTTTCATGGTTACATCTTTACCTGGGTACCAGGTATGGCTGCCCTTAATATGCACCTGTCTTACAGGTGCATTACAAAAGGTGTCTTACGAAAGTGTGAGTTCCTGAGTCATGTCTGACTCATTGTGACCCCATAGACTGTAGCCTGCCAGGTTCCTCTTTCCATGGGATTTCCCAGGCAAGAATACTGGAGTGGGTTGCCATTTCTTTCTCCTGGGTATCTTCCTGACCGGCGGATCTTCCCGACCCAGGGATCGAACGCGGGTCCCTTGAATTGCTGGCCGACTCTTTACCATCTGAGCCATTGGAGGTGTCTTACGGTTGGGACTTAAATGATGGAAGGCCCTCTGAATTCACTACCCCTTTTCACAGAGACCACCCTTCACACAGCTTTCCAGCAGGAATATGAAATCAATCCCAATTCTGTAAGAAATAAATTTTTGTGTGTGATGGGTGACTTTTAATTCAAGGGCTCCTTGCCAGCTTTGCAGATATTCTCTTAGAACTGCACTGCAGCCTGAAACTTCCTCCTTTCTAGGGACCCAATGTGCATCCTGCTCTGAGGACCCTCCCAGGCTCCTCCCACTTCTGCCTCACTTTCCTTCACAGGCATTTTCCGCAAGGCATGTCTTAGATGTCTAATCCCATCCTGGCTGCATCTCACGGAATGAAAACTGTCATACTAGACATGAAACCTTGTACTCAATCCCCCTGTTTTCTCTCTTCCATATTTAGTAAGTAACATGTTCCTGTGGATCTTTGTGCTTTCCCTCCCCACATATATAACACCTTTTGTCTGTTTCTTCTTTTTCACTTCAGTGGTCCTCACCGTTCAACTCAAGACTGAAAATCAGTGCTAATGTGAGCTGATGATGTACATACTCTGTGCCAGATTCTGTGCTATATATTTGCCAAATATCTCATTTAATTCATATAATAACCCAGTCAGATAGATATTATTTCCAGTTTATAGATGGAAAATCTGAGGTTTACAATGGTGGAACCCTAAAGCCATATGGCTAATGAGATGTGGATGGAGAGTCAAGTCGTCCTAGGAACACCTGACTGTATACAGCCTAATGAAGTTGAGAAGGTCCCCTGGAGAAGGAAATGGCAACCCACTCCCGTCTTCTTGCCTGGGAAATCCCATGGGCAGTGGAGCCTGGTGAGCTACAGTCCATGGGGCCTCAAAGAGTTGGACAGGACTTAGTAACTAAACAGCAGCAACAACCATGATAATAGTAATAATTATAGCAGCTAAATTGTTTGGAAAGTGTTCCCCATGTTGATGTATTGCTAAGGGTTTAGTTGAATCTTACATTAAATCTGTGAAAAAATGCCATAAAGAAGGTTCTTCTATTGCACTTCTCCCTTGAGGACTCTGAGGCTGAGAGAAGTGAAGAATCTCGTGCAAGAATTTATAATTGTAAATGCTTATATTAAAAGAAGGATCTCAAATCAACAACCTAATTTTACAACTTAAGGGAGAAGAAAAAAGCTAAATTCAAAGCTAGCAGAAGGAAGGAAATAATAATAATTAGAATGGAGATAAAGAAATTAGCGGATGGAGAAACAGTAGATAGAATCAATAAAACCAGTATTTTGTTCTTCAAAAAGATTAACAAAATTGACAAATCTTTAACTAGATTGACTAAGAAAAAAAGAGAAGATTCAAATTATAAAAATCAGAAATGAATGTGGAATCATTACTACTAATTCTACAAAAATAATACAAAGTATAAGAGTACTAGGAATAATCCTATGCCAATAAATTGGATAATCTGTGAAATGGACAAATTTCTGGATACATGAGAGCTACCAAGATGTAATCATAAAGAAATAGAATATATGAACAGACGTATAAAGTAAGGAGGTTAAATAAATAAAACCATTTGAAAAAAACCCACTAACCATTTAGGATAAAACACTCAAATCTAGGAAAAAAAGGAAACCACCTCAATATAATAAAGGCCATATATAAAAATCCCACAGCTAACATCATCCTAAATGGTGAAAGAGTGAACATTGATTTTCTGAGATCAGGAGCATGACAACAATGCCTGATATTTCCAACTCTATTCAAAATAGTATTGGACATACTGGCCAGAGGGATTAGGCAAGAAAAAGAAACAAAAGACATCCAAATTGCAAAAGAAGAATAAAATTATTTCTGTTTGCAGTTGACATGACCTTATATGTAGAAAATGATAAAGATTTCCCAGAAAACTGTTAGAACTAATAAACAATTCACCAAAGTTGAAGGATACTAAATCAACATGTAAAGATCAATTGCTCTTATATACAATAAAATATTCAAAAAGGAAGTTAAGAAAATTTTATTCTATTTTGATATGAAAAATAATATCAAAAGAACAAAATACTTAGGAATTAACAAGGAAGGTGAAAGATTTATACATTTAGGAATTATAAATAAGCACTACTGAAAGTAATTAAAGAAGATGTAAACAAGAGGAATGGATAAAGAAGATGTGGTACATATATGCACCATGGAATATTACTCAGATATTAGGAGAATGCAATAGTCCCATTTGCAAAAACATGGATGGACCTAGAGAGTCTCATACTAAGTGAACCAAGTTGGACAGAGAAAGACAAATATCATATGCTATCACTGGTAACTGGAATCTATTTTAAAAAGTGATACAAATGAACTTATTTACAAAACTCAAACAGACTCAACATATTTAGAAGACAAACCTATGGTTACCAAAGGGGAAAAGTGTGTGTGTGGGAATAAATGAGGAGCATGGGGTCAACATGTACATACTACTATATATAAAATAGATAACCAACAGGGACCTACTGTATAGCATGGGGAGCTCTACTCAATATTCTGTAATAATCTATATGGCTAAAGAGTCTGGAAAAGAATGTATATATGTATACGTATAACTGAATCACTTTACTATACACCTGAAACTGACACAACATTGTAAAATATACTCCTATAATTTTTTCTAAAAGAAGAGACAAATGGCCAATAATCACATGAAAAGATGCTCAACATCACCAGTAATTAGGGGAATGCAAATCAAAACCACAGTGAGGTATCACTTCTTACCCTTTAGAATGGTTATTAAAAAAAAAAAGCAAACAGAAAACAAGAAGTGTTGGCAAGTATGTGTAAAAGTTGAAACTTTTGTGCATTGCGGGTGAGAATGCAAAATACTACAACCACCTTGGAAAACTACATGGTCATTCATCAAACAGTTGGACAAACAATTGCCATTTGATCCAGTGATTCCACTGGTGGTTGTGTGCCCAAAAGATTGAAAGCGGAACTTCCCTAGTGGTCCAGTGGTTAAGAATCCACCTTCTAATGCAGGGGACATGGGTTCAATCCTTGGTCAGGGAACTAAGGTCCCAGATGCCTCGGAGCAACTAAGCCCGAGAACAGGACAATCCATGTGCCACAGCAAGAGAAGCCATCACACTGCAACTAAAGAAAGCCTGCACACCAGAATGAAGAGCCCCCATGATGCAATGAAGACCCAGTGCAGCCACAATAAAAAAGATTGAAAGCAGTGATTGAAGAGATACTTAGACACCCATGTTCACGGTAGCATATTCACAAAAGGTGGAAACAATTTAAAGGACAATCAACTTATGAACGATCAAATGTTGTGTATAGATACAAGGGAATATACTTCAGCCTTTCAAAGGAATGAAATTCAGACATATGCTATAATATGGATGGGACCTTGAAGACATAATGCTAGTAAGTGAAATAAATCAGACCCAAAGGGATAATTATAATGTTATATGATTCCACTACTTTGGCCATCTGATGCAAAGAGACAACTCATTGGAAAAGACCCTGATGCTGGGAGGAGAGCAGGAGGAGAAGGGGATGACAAGGGTAAATGATTGGATGGCATCATCAAACTCAATGGACATGAGTTTAAGCAATCTCTGGGAGATGGTGAAGGACAGGGAAGCCCGGTGTGCTACAGTCCATGGGGGTGCTAGGAGCTGGACACAACTGAGCGACTGAACTATAACATGATTCCACTTATACAAAATGACTATCATAATCAAATTCATAGAGACAAAGAAAGTAGAATGGTATTTGCCAGGGTTTGAGGTGGGGGACTTCTAGAAGTTATTGTTTAAGGGGTACAGAGTTTTTAATAAGAAGAAAAAGTTCTAAATGGATAGAACTATCTAAATGGATAGTTCTAAATGGATAGTGAATGTACTTAATGCTACTGACCTGCAGTCTTAAAATGGCTAAAATCATATATTTTATGTAATCTTCACATTAAAAAAATGGTAACAGGAAAAAACAACAACAACGAATCTTGTGAAAGTTAAACTAAAATGCTAAACCCAGGAGAAGAAACTGTATTTGATTCAGAGATTGAGCTGTTACTCATTCTGCCACCTGTTTACTGTGTGCGTGTATTCAGTTGCTCAGTTGTGTCTGACCCTTTGCAACCCTATGGACTGTAGTCCGCCAGGCTCCTCTGTCCATGGGATTTCCCAGGCAAGAATACTGGAGTGGCTTGCCATTTCCTCCTCCAGGAGAGCTTCCCAACCCAGGGATCAAACCTTCGTCTCCTGCATTGCAGGAGGATTCTTTACCACTAAGCCACCTCGGAAGCCCTATAGTGGTCTCATTTGTTATTCTGCCCACCGTGACCTCTCTCCATTTTCCACACGATTGTTAGCATAATCCACAGAGAAAGATATAGCATAAGGCAAATGGTCACTTACATTTCACATGCAGCCTGAGGGGGTCACTTTTGCTGGAGTTGCCCCTGTTGGAGACCTCACACTGATAATTCCCTGTGTCTTTTCTGCTGACGGGGTCTATGGTGAGGGTGCTATTGTCCAGGGACAGTGTCATCCCCCTTGTGAGGAGGAGACTCTGGCCTTTGAAAAACCAGTGTATGGAGACCCCAGTCTCATCTGTGAGGCAGGTCAGGACCACGGGACCCTCATGTTCTGCGACTGTGGTGTTGCTGGCTTGGAGGGAGGGCCGTGCCACTGGGTCTGTGGAGAGACAGAGGGGTGACTGCTGAGAGGGGGTCAGGGGCCTGGGCCACGCTCCCTCTCAGAGATCTCAGCCAGCCCCGGGCCCCAGTGACCTCTGTAAAGGTGACCTAGAGGATGGCCCTGAAGCTGTGATGAAGGAATGGAGTCTCTCTTCATTGATGATCTGTAAGGAGAAGACTGTCCCTCCTCTCTGACTCCCAGGTACCCTGGGATGACCCCTGACCAGTCTCCCTGGACATCTCTGTAGTATCAGCACCAGGACCCTCTTCTCAGCCCATATGTCTAACATCCTCATCATCAAGTGGAGTTTGTTTTTTTTTAAGTTAACTTTCCTGGACCTTTTCCCACAATTTTCTTTGACTATCAGAAAATTCAGGGACTTCCCTGGTGGTCCAGTGGCTAAGACATCACACTCCCAATGCAAGGGGCCTGGGTTTGATCCTTGGTCCGGGAACTAGATCCCACATCCTGAAATGAAGAGATTTTGCGCCACAACCAGAAGATCTCACATGCCACAACTAAGACCCAATGCAGCCAAATAAGTAAATAAAAATACCTAAATTGAAAAAAAATTCAAAAACCCAGCCTAACCTGCTCTCCATGCTGAGTCTCAGGGGAAGGACTGGACTCCACCCCTGCTCAGGCGCGGCTCTTGGGGCTGAGCCCTGGCCGGTGACCTGCTGAGAAACCCTGGCCTCAGGGAGCTGGGAATCATCCGCCCCAGTCAGCCCCGCCTGGGAGGCCAACACCCACCAGCGGCCCAGGTTCTCCGTGGTCGCTGGAGCCGGGACCCTGGGACAGGGTCTGGGGAGGGGCTTCCCCATGGGCCTGAGCTTCTCTGTGAGGATCCCTCAGGCCAGGCCCCTACTGAGTCCTTCAGGGTCCTCCTCAGGGTCATGGTCTCAGGGAGAGACCCAGGGGGGCTGGACTGAGAGTTCTCTCCCTCTGCTGAGTCCCTCCCATCAGACCGTCCTTCTTTCTGCACGGTGCTTGCAGGGTCCAGATCGCCTGAGCGGAATTCTGACCCTTAGGAGTTCGTCTCCACTGTGTGTGTCCTGCACTAAATCTTCAAACCCCAACAGGGGACATAATGTAGAGGCTAGATGGAGGCACCATCCGGGTCTGTCAGAGCAAAATTCAACTGATTCCCACCCTAACACCCTGAGGTAAGAGGAAGCACTCACGGTGTACGTTGAGGTGTCCAGTCTGTCTTTCTGTTTGTAAATCATTCTTTAAAATGAGCAGGGTGTAGGATCCTGTGTCTTTCTGGGTGATGTTCTGGATCAGCAGGGTTCCATTGGGGTAAAGTGTCTCCCGACCGCTGTGTGCAGACCCTTTGGCAGTTACATGAGTGGCTACTCCATATGATGCAATTAGCTGGATAGTTTCTACCCTTTCTCCTCTGTACCAGGAATAGCGTAGAGTTTTCTCTGTCACGTTGTGGGCAAGTAGCAGGACATTGGATCCTTCTGCAGCAAGGGGTGCCACCGTTTCAATAGTGAGCTGGGTAGTGGTGGGCAGTGTCCAGAAAGTTAAGAGTGAGGCTAGGAGGGAAGAGAGAGAAATCAGTTAATATTCTGACCTGTGTGGGGGATGGGGAAATGGTGCCCTGGGTCCTAAGCTGGTCTCTCCATCCCTCAAGCCCAGGGAGGTACTCCCCCAGGGGCTCCTGTCCTGGGCGTTACCTCGTAGGTCTCAGTTGGGGGGTGTAGTCAGCTTCCCCGCTTCCACAGTCTCCAGCCTCACGTTCTCCTTCTGGCTTTCCCCTGCAGAGCAGGAGGCTGGGGGATGGGGAGGAGGTGCATCAGGAACTCTAGTCATAGGGACGGTGTCCCCACGGTGCATGGGAACCACCTGTGGTGCTTCATGAAGGCTTTGAACCCCCCAGAGGGACCTTAGGAAAGCTGCTTCAGCAGCCACACAGGCCTCGTGCTTGCCCAGCCTGGCTCAGACTCCAGAATGTAGGGTGGGAGCAGCCTCTCCCCAACGTGGATGCACAGGGAGGGTCTGCAGATCCTGTTAAAATGCAGAGCCTGACTCAGCAGGGGTGGGGTGGACCTGAGAGTCTGCATCTAACAAGCTCTCAGGTGATGCTGACCATACTGGACTGTGGAGCACACTTTCTATAGCAAGGCTGATGGTGACAAGTCAACTGAGAGGCTGCCGCCCTCCCCCCAGTGTCGGCCTCGGCCGTGTACTGGTCTGGGGTCTGCCAGCACGACACAGAGACCCCAGGATCTCGGAAGCAGGATATTATTTCCCTTTGTAACACTGGTGTAACACTTCCCTGGTGGCTCAGCTGGTAAAGAATCCGCCTGCAATGCAGGAGACCAGGGTTCAATCCCTGGGTAGGGGCGATCCTCTGGAGGAGGGCATGGCAACCCACTCCAGTATTCTTGCCTGGAGAATCAGATGGACAGAGGAGCCTGGCGGGCTACAGCCATGGGGTCGCAGAGTCAGAGGTGATTGTCACGTTGAGGGTCTTCCCAGGGTTCTCAGAGGCTGTGAGAAGGTTGTGTTCTATTCCCATCAGAAGCCTCCAGAAAAGGACTGAGGGGCTGGAAAGGGGGCGTGAGTAACGCCGGGTGAGAGGGATCCTCCTTCTTTCTCCTTGGGGGTCCAGTGGAGCCACAGCTTCCAGGGTGTGGCCTGAAGGAATAGTAGTTGCTAATGGTGTGAAGTGGGCCCACGCCTGGCTGTATGGAGGAGGTGCTGGAGCCCAGTGTGGGGGGCGTGGAGAGCGAGGAGGACGGTGGACTGAGGTGACGCCGGTGAGGGTCTGACTGCTGGGCTGAGGGAGGTCTGAGACCCTTGGGGAGACTCGAGGCCGTGGAGGAACTCTGCTGCCCTCTGGTGGACAGGGCAGGAAATGCAGCAGTCCCCACACCACGTGGTTCTGCCTAACATCATGGATTATCGAGGGTCTTTGTTGCTGTGTCGGAGAAGGCAATGGCACCCCACTCCAGTATTCTTGCTGGAAAATCCCATGGACGGAGGAGCCTGGCAGGCTGCAGTCCATGGGCTCTCGAAGAGTCGGACACGACTGAGCAACTTCACTTTCATTTTTCACTTTCATGCATTGGAGGGGAATGAAGGCAATGGCACCCCACTCCAGTGTTCTTGCCTGGAGAATCCCAGGGATGGGGAGCCTGGTGGGCTGCCGTCTATGGGGTCGCACAGAGTCGGACACGACTGAAGTGACTTAGCAGCAGCAGCAGCAGTTGTTGCTGTGAACGGCCTTTCTCTAGTTGAGGAGCGTGGGCTTCTCATTGTGGTGGCTTCTCTTGTTGCGGAGTTCCCTGCCTGAATTTCCTTATTATTATTAAAAATGAGAATGTTTTTTGTACTTTTGGTCACGCTGGGTCTTTGTGGCTGCACTCAGGTTTTCTATCGTTGCGGTGAGCAGGGCCTACCCTTCGGTGCGGGGCACATTGCGGTGGCGTCTCTGGTTGCGCAGCAGAGGCTCCAGGGCACGCGGGCTTCCGTAGCTGTGGCTCTCGGGCTCAGTGGTAACACATGAGCTTAGTTGCTCTTAGGAGGGTGGGATCCTCCCGACCCAGGGATCAAACCCGTATCTCCTGCATTGGTGGGTGGATTCCCAACCTCTGGACCACCAAGGCAGCCATGGATGGTAGTCTGGGCAGAGACATTTGCTTGCAGAGAAGGCAGATCTGTATCCAGAGTACCTGCCTGTCCCAGTAAGAACAGAAGGCTGCCCTTTTATCACGGAGAAGGTTCACTGTAATCAGCCTGCCACCAGGTAACTGGCTGATCACCCTGGGGAGCAGTGCCCTACTTGAGGCCCGGCGGGTCTCGGGGCTGACAGACTGGGCCCTCAGCGGTGGCTGTAGCCAGGTCGTCCTTGGTGAGTGGAAGTCTGTGTTGCTGAGTCCACGTATGACTTGCATCCTCACCGCCGTGGCCACTACATTCGTGAGCCCACCAGTCGAAGGCAGGGGTAGCTGGGGAAAGAGGCTGACTGGGGTTTCCCTGGTGGTCCTGCCGTTGAAAATCTGCCTGGAAGCACAGGGGATGTGGGTTCGATCCCTGGTCTGGGGCAACTAAGCCCGTGTGCCACAACTACTGACCCTGGGCCCAGAGCCCACGGGCTGCAACTACTGAGGACCGAGCACCCTAGAGCTTGTGCTCTGCAACAAGAGAAGCCACTGCAGTGAAGAGGAGCCCCCACTCACTGCAACTAGAGAAACCCCACACACAGCAGTGAAGAACCAGCGCAGCCAAAAATAAGTAAATAAATGTTAAAAAAAAAAAAAAAAGGAGGCTGACAGGTGTCCACAGAACAGGTCATTCTATCCACTTGATTATTTAAATCTCCTGCTGAGGTGAACGGTGAGAATTTAGAGAGGTTTATCCATATATTTCTGTCCCAGATCTCCTTGACACCAATTTTCTAGTCATGTTCTTAACCAAATCCCTGACGGCCCAGCCAAGCCATTGGCCACAGCCCGTGAATCACTGTATAGTCACACCTCTGGCCAGTCCTCCTTCCAGGTGAAATGGACAGTCAGGTGCCTTGTCTGAAGTTCCTTCCCCTGCCCCCGCCCCCCCCCCCAGAGGATTTCTCTTTGCTCTGGCTTTCAGGGAGGTTTCAGAAAGGGTCTGTCGTGCTGCAGTTTTTCCCTTTCACGTGGTGTCTGCACATCAAGCAGAACTCCCTGTAAACTAGCCCCAAGTTTTCTCTTTTGCCATTGATTGATCAGTGGGAATTCTCCATGGGGCCACAGGTGTGGCTCAGAGAGAGAGGCCATGTAACAAGAGAGCGATCGATGGTACTTGGGCTACTACTTCTTTGTTAATTAAGTTTTGGCTGCGCTGGGTCTCTGTTGCTGTGCACGGCCTTCCTCTAGTTGTGGTGCGCGGGCTTCTCCTTGTGGCGGCTTCTCTTGTTGCGGAGTACAGGCTCCAGGCCCTCGGCCTTCGGTCCTTGAGGCCACAGGTCTAATTGCTCTGAGGCATGGGGGATCTTCTCATACCAGGGATTGAACTCATGTCCCCTGCCTTGGCAGGCGGATTCTTAACCACTGGACCACCAGGGAAGTCCTGGGATTATTATTCAAAGATACAAGTCAGGAACAGGCTTTCCAGGTGGCACTAGTGGTAAAGAACCCACCTGCCAATACAGGAGACATTAAGAGACACAGGTTTGATCCCTGGGTCAAGAAGATCCCCTGGAGGAGAGCATGGCAACCCATCCCAGTATCCTTGCCTGAAGAAGCCAAGGGCAGAGGAGCCCAGTGGGCCACAGTCCATAGGGTCACAGAGTCAGACCCGACTGAAGGGACTTTGCATGCACGCACGCATAACTTAGGAACAGCCAGATGCAGAGAGGTATGGGGACAAGAAGACAAGGCATGAGGAAAAGAGTCAGACATGACTTAGTGACTAAACAACAAGAATATTCCATCGTATATATGTACTACATCTTCTTTATCCATTCTGCTGTTGATGGCCACTGACGTGGCTTCCATGTCCTGGCTGTTGTAAGTAGTGCTGAAAAAGATACATACACCCCAAGGATCCTGGTTCTTTTAGCTAGGAATTGACTGAGGGATACTGAGTCTTTGTTTTCTTGATTTTATTCGCCTTTTGTTCACTTGATTTAGAGCTCTTTCATGTATACGGGTCAAGTAAGAATTTGTTAGACTTCCTGTTTCTTTCATTTCAGTTAGCCAGTGCCTTTGTTCTCTGTTGAGTCAGACTCTTCTGATGGCAGCATTGACTCTACTGTTCATTATGGTGAGCATGGCCCACCTTGCCTTTGGTGATTAAGTACTGGCTAAATAGACATGAATTTGAGTGAACTCTGGGAAATAGTGGAGGACAGAGGAGCCAGGTGTGCTTCAGTCCATGGGGTCACCAAGACTTGGACACGACTTAGCAACTGAACAACAAATGCCTCTTCGACCTGCTGCCTCTTGAGCCAGTTACCCCCATTGCATTGAGGTTTCCCACATCTGTGGCAACGGTTCCCACTGTAATTTCTGAGCTCCAGAGAAGAGTCATCGCAGAGCTAGCTCTTCAAGGCTGCTGGGGCTTCCTTACAAAATCATATCTCAGTGTCGTGGTGAAAGCTGTGTGCTCTGAACTCTCCCAGGGTATTGGTGAGAAGGTCTCAAATGCTAAATCCATACAGCATTCCAATCTAAGTCTTTGGATCCCTGTCTCTGAGTAAATGGTCTCTTCTCTGGTGCAGAGACCTCCTTGTGTTTCCATCAAGATAAACATAGATAGGTGGAAAACTTAGCAGTAACCTAGTGAGCTGAGTGGGAAAAACTCAGAGGCATTTTTCTCTGAGAAGGCCTTCAGGGGCTCAACCCAGAAGCCCCAGAGGAGCCCGAGAGAGGGGAGAGAATATCTCACACAGAGTCCCAGGTGCTCCTGGAATAACTGAGGGGAATAAGCCAGGTCAGGAGATGATCTCGTACCTCTGGTCAGCCATGACACATTCAGTCTGGAGGGTCCCCCCTCTGGGGTGTCTGTTTTTCTCAGCAATAGCCTAAGCCATGAGGTCTTGTGTGTGTGTGTGTTTTAAACCAAGTATGTTTTATTTGCCTGTTCATTTTTGGCTGTGCTGGGTCTTTGTTGCTCAGGTCTTTCCCTAGTTGTGGTGCTCGGGCTTCTCACTGCAGTGGCTCCTCTTGTTGCAGACCATGGGCTCTGGGGCACGTGGGCTCAGTAGTTGTGACTTCCGGGCTCCAGAGCACAGGCTCGATAGCTGTGGAGCGCATGCCTGGTTGCCCCGCGGCATGTGGGGTCTTTCCTGATCAGGGATCAAACCCATGTCCTGCAATGGCAGGTGGATTTTTCACTACTGAGCCACCAGGGAAGGCCAGGATCATTTTAAAGCAAAGGTGCATCTATCGTTTTGTCTAAGGATGATGGTTACTCTCCTCGCCAAATCATTCTGTGTCCACGCCTGGGAAATTCCATGGTGGGCTCCAGCCCCGGGGTCACAGAGAACCGGACATGACGGAGCGCACCAGGCTCATGGTGCTGCTGCTTCCCCGTCACTGCAGTCCTGTCTGACTCTCTGTGACCCCGTGCACTGTGGCCCCCAGGCGCCTCTGTCCATGGGGTTTCCCAGGCAAGAAGGCTGGAGTGGGTTGCCATTTCATCCTCCAGGGGATCTTCCCGACCCAGCGATCGAAGCCCCATCTCCTGTGTCTCCTGCACGGCAGGCGGATTCTTTACTGCTGAGCCACCGGGGAAGCCCCCCCTCCCAGGGTCCTTGAGGACACTTACGGGCAGAGTGAGTCTAGCAGTTCCCACAGTGGGGGTGGGGTGTGGTGTGGGAGACACCTTTATGTGTCCTGATGTCACCATCTGGCTCAGATAGTGCTCTGGGCACCAACTCCTGGGCCAAGATGGGCTCTGACCTGCCCGCTGGGCAGTCAGCACAGGATGCCTGCCGCCCAGTAGAACTCTGGGGGGACGGGATGGGCCACGTTCCCTTGGTCCCGCACTTCAAAAGGGTTAGAATGGTGAATGTCAGCTTAAGTGAATTTTATCTGAAAAACAAAAAATTAAGGAGAGGATCCTACCCCTTACCTTGGGCCAAGCTGGCACCAAAACAGCACTGGGCATGTACGTGGATGTCCATTTCTTCACTCCCCAAGCACTCCCATAGTAATTATACAGGGGCCGAGGCAGGAGTCCACCCATCTACCATCGTTCTTTCCTTTATTCCTACTATGAGCACTTTCAGTGCCAATTCCTCGCGAAGGCGTCACGGCACCACTGACAAGCCCAGCTAGACCCATCCTGCCTGCATGTCAGGTACTTAGGGATCCACAAGACACATGATGGGAGCACAGAACCAGTCCTGAGCACGTAGTTCCAGACGAAGGAGGAGAGGGCCGGGAGGGGGGTGCTTCAGAGGGGGACTCTGGGGTTCACCTGCGGAGGGTGGGATGAACTGTGGCAGAGGGCAATAGGTCTGGCTGTAAGAGGGGAAGGAGAAGGTTTACCGGGAAAGGGGAAGAGGCCATCCCATGCAGGGACTCGTAGGCAGATACAGGGAGGCACCAGCAAGTCCCGATGGACCAAGAGTGATAAGGGGACAGAACATGTGGAAATGAGACAGCAAGGAGCAGTGGAGAGGAAGCTCTTGGGGAAAGGTCAGACGAAAGAGATGGTAGCTTTTCTCAAGATTGTTGTGTTCTGTGGGATCTTTTGGGGTTCCCAGGTGACGCTCATGGTAAAGAACCCATGTGCCAATGCAGGAGACGTAAGAGATGTGAGTTCGATTCCTGTGTGGGGAAGATCCCCTGGAGGAGGGCATAGCAACTCACTCAGTATTCTGGCCTGGAGAACTCCCATGGACAGAGGAGCCTGGTGGGCTACAGTCCATGGGGTCTCAGAGAACTGGACATGACTGAAGCAACTCAGTATGCATGCACAGACGCACATGGTGTCTTTTTCCCCCAGAGCCTGGACTGAAGAGGCCAGGAGGGCTCAGGGCACTGGAAGGGAACAAGGAGCAACTGTTCATGACATGTCTACCACCTGTGGTTGCTTCTTCCTGCTCATATTTGTGTGGACATCAGCCAGCCCCATTTTCCGTGTCCCTTCCTGCATTTGCAGAGGAATAAAGTTGGAGCGCTATCCGTGATCCCTTGGTCCTCAGGGTAGCATGAGCACACCCAGAGCCATCTTGGTTGGACAAGGGCTTTTTTTTTTTTTCTTTTTTAAAGCTCTCCTGTACTATTCTACTCTTAGAAATTTACTTATTTAATGTGGCTGTGCCGAGTCTTAGGTGCAGCACCAGGATCTTCCATCTTCACTGCGGCTTTCAAGATCTTTAGCTGTAGCACTGGAACTCTTAGCTGCGGCATGAGGGATTTAATTCCGTGACTATGGTTGGAACCCAGGTCCGCTGCACTGGGAGGAAGGAGTCTTAGCCACTGGACCACCAGGGAGAGTTCCAGGGTAAAGATTCCTGTGAATGTCATCCTTTCCTGTTAATATCCTACCCACCAAGTACTGCCAGCAGAACTTCTCTCTCCCAGGAAACAGTGATGGAGGTTAGGATAATTTAGGTATAATATTTTCTGTGTAGCCCTGAGCCCCCAGGACAGAGTGAACTCAGAGTTACAGGTGAATTTCTGCTGCGAGCCCATTCCCTCAAGCAAAATAAGAACAAATGAGGGCCTTCCACCGTAAAGCCCTGTCGGTGGTCCCACATGAATGGGTTGACCTGACTATTTCCAGGTGATGAAAGCTAATTTTTAGGGGTGAATTCTCACACCATTGATTGCATGTGTGCTAAGTAGCTTCAGTAGTGTCCGACTCTTTGGGACCCTCTAAATGTTAGCCCACTAGGCTCCTCTGTCCATCGGATTCTCCAGGCAAGAACACTGGAGTGGGTTGCCATGCCCTCCTCCAGGGGATTTTCCCGACCCAGGGATCGAACCCTTGTGTCTTACATGTCCTGCATTGGTGGTTGGGTTCTTTATACCACTGGCACCACTTGGGAAGTCCAAGGCCATCAATTACTACTGCCAATTAAAAAAATAAAGTATTTGTTTATTTATTTTATGTTTGGCCGATCTTCATTGCTTCACAGGCTTTTCTCTAGTTGCGGAGAGTGAGGGCTCTCTCTCTAGTTGTGGTGGGTGGGCTTCTCACTGCAGTGGCTTCTCTTGTTGCAGAGCACAGGCTCAGTAGTTGTGGCGGATGGACTTAGTTGCTCCAAGGCATGTGGGATCTTCTTGGACCAGGGAATCAACCAGTGGCCCCTACCGTGGAAGATGGATTCTTTACCGCCAGGGAAGTCCCCTGGGTACTGATTTTAGTGCTGCTTCCAGCGGTCTTGGGAAGGAGGTACCACAGCAGAGGGCCAGGGGAAATCAGGGGCTGAGGAGGGGAAAGACAGCACATGTTCCAATTGCTTGGAAGTGAAGGAAATGAGATGACAGGCTAATTCTTGGTGGAATTAATAAAGGAAGGTTATCCTTGTTGGAAGAGCTCTGACTCTCTGAGGGGCAGAAAAAGGGACAGGGAACAAGGAGGCGGGGCGTGCTGGAGAGATGTCTACACACCTGAGCCCATGGAGACTGTGGGACTGAACGCTGGATCAGGCATGGGATGCACTGGAGCCATCTGTGTGGGCAGTGCTGTGTGTCCCTAGTGAAGAGCCCAGCAGACCTTTTACTCATGAAATCATCTTCTCTCCTTCTCTCCCAGAGGAAGACAGGCAGGTCCTTCCAGGCAGGTTGAAGCAGTGACCTGTGGCTCTAGGTGGACGCACTTTGTCAGCAGGTGTGCACATGAATTGATTGAGCTCTCGGATCCCAGGATCCAATACCCCTGGACTTAGAAACAGGCTCACTCTGTCTCCCTGTTGAGCAATTTCTGTTTCTTCTGCCTGTAAGGAAGGCAATGTAGAAAGCAGTACCAACTGTGAGGCAGCATGTTGATATCTGATACACAATATTTATTATAAATATAGAGCAATTTTTTTACAAAATCATCTCAGAAGTGGCCTCAGCAAGCAAAATTAAATTATGCAGAAATGCTTGCAATGAGGGGAGGTGTACACAGGTCTGTATCAGGGTGAGAAAACCCTGAAAGAGGTACCTGAGTACAGAGCACTCCCAGCGACCCCTTTCTGTGGGGCCAGTACCACACAGCAGGAGGTCCGTCATGAAGGTGGAATAAAGCCTTTCTCTCAGCAGCCCAAGGAGGCCCCGTCTGTGCAGAAGGCTGGTGGGAAGCAGGTGCACCTCTCCTCCTCCCGTCCTCCCTTTCTGTGCCGACACATTGGGTCCCGTGCACCCCATGGGAGAAGAATTCCAGAGGCTCTTCAAGAAACCCAGGGCTGAGTCATAATCTGCACCTTGTGTCCTAAGGAGCGTGCGCACCAGTGCGGCCTCCTGGGCTGTAAACAATGCTAACAGCGCAAGGGGCCGTGTTCCCTTCAGGGCGCTCCTGCTTCTCAAAAAGGCGTCCTGAGAAGGTAAGCGGGGCAGACGGACAGAACAGGCACAGGCGGGAACACGGAAGAGAAGGGGGTTGATGACTGGCCTGAGATGCCTAGAAATGGAGTGAGACCCATTTCTGGCCATGGAGGTAGACAACTGCTACTTCTTATTTTCTGTGCGGAGCCCCTGACACAAAAGGCTTAGGGAGCTCATGGCCAGAGGGACATGAGGGGCTTTGGTAGGTCTTTCCCCCTGAAGTGGTCAGATTGGCTTATGCAGCAAATTAAACAGAACCCCTTTCACATAAACAAGCAGTTACAAAAATTAAAATGGCAGAATGTCTCAGAAGGAAGGGAAAAAACAACCAATAGCCCCAAATTGTAGATT